>NC_069503.1:613317801-613617801 GCF_027579735.1 Bombina bombina | reverse complement strand
AGCTGATGAACCGTCACAGGAAGTGACATGGTTCGCTCTTTTCCAAAGTTCGCCCTCTTACCAGAACACTGGGTTGCTGTGGGGGCGGGGTGTCTGCTACTGCTGCTGAGAATAGAGTTTGTGAAGTGTCTGCAGAATTTCTTCTTAACCTGCACACTGCCAGAACTGATGTCTCACCTATGTTGTCCCACAACTCTATTGTGCCTGCTTGTGTCCCCTAGTGTTTCTCATTTTACTTATGTATTTACAGAAGGTTTTGTTAGCACTTTCACTGACTGAATGTCTGAGCTGTAGTACCAGTTACCTGCATGGTCTTTTGTTGCATTCTCTGTATTTCTACTCATAATCCCTGTACCCACTCATAATAAATGTAATATTTTTTTCTACACAAACACCAGTTCCCTTTTTATTAATACCAATAATCATAGACGTATAGTAAGACTGCTGCCATGTCCAAGGACCACAATGGATTGTACTCTGAGAAGCAGTTGATTTTATGTTTTCTTGTTGCAGGGATACAGACTTATCTGTAAATATATCTTTTTTTAGGCAAATGGAAGGCTAACATTGGGAGTAAATATAGCATTAGCAATAAGGTAGTTTCTGATTTCACTTTTCTCTCTGATAAAACACGGTTTAACCCCTTGACTGCTTTGAAAGGGCTACCTGCTGTGCAGTATGTAGCTGATGTGCACACATTTCTGGCAGTTAAGGGACTTAAAGGGACAGTAAAGCCAAAACTAAACTTTCATGATTCAGATAGGGCATGCAATTTTAAACAACTTTCCAATTTACTTTTATCATCAAATTTGCTTTGTTCCCTTGGTGGAATATTTGAAAAGCTAAACCTAGCAAGGCTCCAACTGATTTCTAAACAGTTGAAAACTGCCTCCTAGCTCAGAGCATTTTGAAAGTTTTTTACAGTTAGACTGTGCTAGTTCACATGTGTCATATAGATAACATTGTGCTCACTCCCGTGAAGCTATTTAGGAGTCTTCACTGATTGACTACACTGCATGTCTGTCAAAGGCACTTAGATAAGGAGGCTGTCTGCAAAGGCTTAGATACAAGGTAATCACAGAGGTAAAAAGTATATTAATATAACTGTGTTGGTTATGCAAAAACGGGGAATGGGTAATAAAGGGATTAACTATCTTTTTAAATAAGAACAATTTTGGTGAGGGGTGTACTCACTTTTGTGAGATACTGTAGCTAGATATTGCGCATGCCTTAGGTGTTAGTTAATATTTTCAGGCAATTATGGGAGTTATGGTGCTCACATACTCAGCGCAAGGCTTGTTGCAGCTGCCTTTGAGTGGCGAGGTGAAAATGGAGTAAAGTCCTTGTGTTGAGTATGTGATACTGATTTGCGACGCGGTTCTATGTTAGCTTATGAGAGTAAAAATTGCGGCCGATGGGTGAAATATATGTGCCGCATTTATATGCGGCGCTACATATTGGATACCAAAACAGTGTAAAAAACTGCGTCGCCGGCTTTAGCTGGCGACACCGCATATGTAATCTGGCCCCTAGTGAGTGTTGAGAAAACTGGGACCAAATACTGAATGCCAACAGGAGCAATAACAATGTTGTATTGCCCAGAGATTAAATAAAATTATTAGTGCCAGCTGTTTTGCTTTAAAAAAATATTTAAATCCATAAAGGACTTTAGATAAGAGTCCGCTGTAAATATATATATATATATATATATATATATATATAAATATTTAGTCATTTTTATTAGATGGTGTTATTATGAGTGTAACTGTACTTTTTAAATGTAATTTTAATGTATTTTTTGCAGCTTTTTATTTGAGCATAACAATTAACCAGAGTTATGATGTTGTGCTATCCCAATCTACCCTAAATTCAATTGCACTTAAACGAACCAGTTTACTTTCAATTCGCAATACGAATGCTTCTTCCAATGCGTGCAATCAGCCATAATAAACCCAATGTCGTTTGCATGCAACTGTTAGAGCCTCACTCATAATCTGGCCCTAAATCAGTTCCCCTGCAGGCTGAAGTACACACCAGACACAAGATGTATACTATTTACACAGCAACCACATGAGTGTACTTCCTAGTGCTTCTGCATAAAAATCATCAGCCAGCCTACTTCTCCTTACGTTCCTGGTGCAGTGCTGCTGTGTTTGCATATTTGAAGGAAGTTACACCACGGGCCCGATCACATATGCAGCGTCGCCCGCAAAAGCCGACGACGCCAGATTTTACGAGATTTTGGCATTACATATAAGGCGTAGCATACAAGTTACGCGCGTATATTTCACCCTTCGGATGTATTTTTTTTAGCCATAGACTAACATAGAACAGACGCGCAATTTGGTATCCAATATACAGCGTAAGGACTTACGCGCACAGAATTCAGAAAATCTACTCCATTCTCATCTCACCACAAATTGCAGGCGCAGCAACCTTTGCATTGACTAAAAAAGCAACGTAACTCCCTGGAAGCCTTAACAAACACATACATTTAAGCAGCATCTCAAGGTTAAAGGGACAGTATACTATGATATTGTTTTTTTAAGGTTTATTTGTGTATTTGAAATAGTTTGAAGCCACAACATAATCAAATGGATTGAGCTTGTAAGTACTTTATCACATTGTGGACATATACTTGCTTATTTACTTTAAATTGTATTACCTTCATCTCTTTAGAATCCACTGGAGTGTAATTTATTCTAATGCTAACACAGCTTGGCACTGATGCCAAAATATATAAAGGGACAGTCAAGTCCAAAGAAAACCTTCTTCTTTTAACTAGGGCATGTTATTTCAAACTACTTTCAGATTTAATTATAACACTTGCTTTGTTCTCTTGGTATTCTTAGTTGAAAGCAAAACCTAGGATGGCTCATATGATAATTTCTAAGACCTTCTTGAAGGCTGCCTCTTTGCAATTGTGTAAAACCAATCACAGACACCACAACCTCTCACCTGCAGACTTAAAACACCTGATAATGCCCACCCTATCAGTAACATCACTACTAAATATACCAATGTGTCAATTTATATTGGATGTGAGATACATTGATTTACATCTTAGAAGTGAATATTACTATATGTACCCTTCAGAAACAACTATTGTGGATGTGAGTTATAGTACAAGAATATGTCATAAACAGGATAATATTACCTTTTTTTGCCATTTCCACACAGGTCTTATTATATGTCTTAACAATATTAGTGTACTAAAACACACCTCACATGGATGTGGATGACAATTATATGGTAAATAATAGAGGACAAGATTTATGGTGAACTTTAAGAATATTTATTTATTTTTTGGTTTCTTGGATGAGGGAGCTAAGGTGACTGTAGTGGATTGCCTTGTTCTCCTGGTTTGAGAAGATTCTGATGTTTCTGCTGGCGTGCTGGCCACAGATGATAGGCTGGAGGCAATGTCCTGCTGGTGTGTAAAGTGCTCAACCAACACACCCAAGAGTTGATTTTGTTCTCGCCATCTATTGTCCATCTGCATCTGCATATCAGACAGAATTCGCATCATCTGTGATTGGTTATGAACACTTGCACTTAACGATGCTGCCATGTCCCTCTGTAGCTCTATGCTATGTTGTTGTCTCCTCTCTTGGCTCCTGAAGAACCTCTCTTGGCCTCTTTGTCTGCTCTCAGAGCTTGTTATGAGCCTCCTCTGGAGTGCAATGTATTCCTCACCCAGGGGAGAATACAATGCATCCACAGGCTCTTGAGCAGCAGGGCTTCTAGTTGCTTGAGGTGCAGGTTCAGCTGCATCTGCTGGTTCTGTTGGGACAGGTTCAGCTGCATCTGCTGGTGCTTGAGTACTTTCAGCTATATTTTCATCTGCAGATAGTGGACCCTTTGTGGCTGTCTTGGCTCCCCCTCAAAGCCAAAAGAAGAATATTCCTCTGGCCAGGAATCTTGCCAGGGGTCATATGGCAATGGTGGTGGCATCACTCCTGGGTCCTCAACTGAAGCCATCCAACCCTGCTCATGCCTGGGGGCATACTGTTCATGTGTTTGCCTGAAGACTGGTGGTGGTGGCTGCATGCCTGTGACTGGTGTTGGTGGCTGCATGCCTGTGACTGGTGGTGGTGGTGGTGGCGGCATGCCTGTTTGTATATCCTCATGACAGGAGGTTCTGTGGAGGAGTCAAATGATGAGAGGGATTAGTACAGTCATATATACTGTATGTCCATGTAGGCATACAATGTACATTGATACATGCTAGGGCCTATACTGATTCTCATGTCAAACTCTATAACATGCATGTGCACATTGTGATTTGTGATATGAGGGATTTTAATATGCGCAGTATACAGGTATGTGTTTCATACAATAGTTATGTGTACATGTCAATGATGGAAAAAATATGTTCTTTAAGTGACACTATGGTCACACAATTTACTTTAGCCTGATGTAGGCACAGAACCTGCTTTCTTGAGCTAAAAGTATTGTGTTGGCTATAGTGTCCATTTACTGAAAACTCTACATGTGGCTTGTGGCCTGTGTTACTGTGAGACATGTTAGTATTGCACTATTCCACCTCATATCATGAATTGCATTGTGTTAAGTAGCATTAATGTCAAATAGAATTGTAGATGTTTTTGTTAGTAGGCCAAATACCATGCTCCTCATTGTGTACATGAATGTGTGATATTAAAGGATGTTATATCTCAAATACATATAATACTGGTGTGTGGGATGTTACTCACCAGCATGATGTGCTGTGGTTGCAGCCCCTGAATCACAAGCCCCTGGAAGTCCACGGACTGCTGTGATACTCAGGGACCTGCGTATCATCTCCTGCCAGGTGTTATATTCTATGTCCAGGGAACGACCACCGCCTGTTCCCCTCTGGTGCATAGCTTCCTGTCCCATCTTTTCTTTCACCCGCCTCTTGCAGTCATTCCACCGCTTTTTAAGGCCCTCAACAGTCCTCCTCTGCGGGGCCACACTGTTGACGGCATCCTCTACCGCCAACCATGCTGTTTTTCGCCTTTTGGCACTGCCTTTGCCCTTCTCCTGCCCAAAGAGGGCACTGTAATTGTCCATGATGGCCTGGACTAGGGCAACATTTTCATCAAATGAGAAGTTGGGACATCTCAGCCTCTCATCCTCCATGGACACCTGGCTTGCTCCCTGTGATGTCCCTGGTGTGGGTTCCTCCCTATCCTCTCCCTCCTCCCCCCTTCTGTCCCCATGTGCACCCTCTGTCGCTCTCCTAGATGTGCCTGGTCTCTGGGGCTCTCGGGCATCTTCCCTCCCATCATCCCTTCTAGCTCTCCCTCTCCCCACTTCATTTACTCCCTGACGGGGACCCCACTGCTCCTCCTGTCCTCTACAATACTCCTCTCCCTGCCACTCCTCTCCCCTCCTCCCCTCCGCCCTACCTCTCCCTGCCATCCTCACACTACACACACTCACACTCACTCCCAGTTCAATCACACACAATCACAACCAAACACTCAGCCTATCACACTGTAAAATTGAAATAAAATGTGTGAGGTGTTAGAAAAAAAAATGGGGTGTATTTGTATATGTATGTATGCAAAATGTGTGCAATATGTAAAAATATTTGTAAGTGTACAAGCTTAATCAAACAACAATGCGACCTAACTAACTCCTCTGTTTGCGCCTCTCTCTCTACTCTGACTAATCCTCCACTCCACTGTAGTGTGCTGTAGCTCAACGAACCATCCAAACACACTGAAGAAAATGGCGGCTGCACATGGGTTTATATATGAATTTTGAATAGCGTAATTATGTGTCACATTTTTAGATGAAGTCGCGGTTCATTTTTATGAGTGTTAGCCTAATTTGCATAAAACTACTCTTTATTGAGACTTTCCGTGGACAAAATACTGGCGTAAGTTACTTGCGACGACTAAAATGTGTATTTGCGCACATTTCGGAAGATCGCCAGTTTGTCCTACTTATGCCAGTTTAGCATCTAACAGCGCAGTATATGTAATACCCCGATGTGCGAGGTGAAATTACGGGCAAAGCGGGTTCCCACGCTTGCGCTGAAACCTGCGCTGTATATGTGATCGCGCCCCACATATCTGCAGGAGAGTGATCCCGGGTGTCCGGTAGGAGGGGAGCCATTCATGGTGCAGCCGGGGGGCAGGTAGGAGCTAAAATAAATAAAATAGATATATTCTAAGGTACATCCTTAATTTATTAAGATGTAATAAAAGTTCCAGCCAATCCCAAACAAAATGAAGAGATGCCTACAACTTGGGTAGGAAGTGCACATAGCAGGAAGGATAGAAGTGTGATTCTCAGCCAGCACCTCCTTCCTTCTACCAAAAACATTACATTGAAGAGGGTGAGGCCAGGTCTCCCAGAAAAGCTAATGTTTTTAAAAGTACCCAGGCAGTAAAAATTTTTTAATGCAGCTTCCTGACACCTCTCAACAGCCTCTGACAGTCTGTGTGACTGCCCTGCTTCACCCACTGTTGCTCTCTTCTGAATGCAGAAGTCTAAGTGCAGGCTATTTGATAAAGCCCTGACTGGAGTCTCCTGCTGACACAACGCCTTAGGCGACTGCCTATTTGGATAATGCTAGGAGAGCCTCTCCTTAAACCACCCAACTAACGCTGAACTATTACCTTTACAAAATTCTCCTACCTAATAAATTTAAACACTAGGGCGAGATTACATATGCAGCGTTGCCAACAGAAGCCGGCGTAGCCAATTTTAAGTTCGGTATTGCTATCAAATATACGACGCCGCATATAAATGCAGCACATATATTTCACCCTTCGCCCGCTAATTTTACTCCCATAAACTAACATAGAATCCTTCACAAATTGGTATCATATATTCAGCACAAGGATTTACACAGCAAAAATTGAGAAATTTTACTCCATTTTCACCTCGGCACACATAGGCCTAGATTTAGTTTGGCGGTAGCCGTCAAAACCAGCGTTAGAGGCTCCTAACGCTGGTTTTTAACGCCCTCTGGTATTTGGAGTCAGTCATTAAAGGGTCTAACGCTCACTTTCCAGCTGCGACTTTTCCATACCGCAGATCCCCTTACGTCAATTGCGTATCCTATCTTTTCAATGGGATCTTTCTAACGCCGGTATTTAGAGTCGTGGCTGGAGTGAGCGTTAGAAATCTAACGACAAGACTCCAGCCGCAGAAAAAAGTCAGTAGTTAAGAGCTTTCTGGGCTAACGCCGGTTTATAAAGCTCTTAACTACTGTGCTCTAAAGTACACTAACACCCATAAACTACCTATGTACCCCTAAACCGAGGTCCCCCCACATCGCCGCCACTCTATTAAAATTTTTTAACCCCTAATCTGCCGACCGCCACCTACGTTATCCTTATGTACCCCTAATCTGCTGCCCCTAACACCGCCGACCCCTATATTATATTTATTAACCCCTAATCTGCCCCCCACAACGTCGCCGCCACCTACCTACACTTATTAACCCCTAATCTGCCGAGCGGACCGCACCGCTACTATAATAAAGTTATTAATCCCTAATCCGCCTCACTCCCGCCTCAATAACCCTATAATAAATAGTATTAACCCCTAATCTGCCCTCCCTAACATCGCCGACACCTAACTTCAAACATTAACCCCTAATCTGCCGACCGGAGCTCACCGCTATTCTAATAAATTTTTTAACCCCTAAAGCTAAGTCTAACCCTAACACTAACACCCCCCTAAATTAAATATAATTTAAATCTAACGAAATAAATTAACTCTTATTATATAAATTATTCCTATTTAAAGCTAAATACTTACCTGTAAAATAAACCCTAATATAGCTACAATATAAATTATAATTATATTGTAGCTATTTTAGGATTAATATTTATTTTACAGGTAACTTTGTATTTATTTTAACCAGGTACAATAGCTATTAAATAGTTAAGAACTATTTAATAGCTAAAATAGTTAAAATAATTACAAAATCACCTGTAAAATAAATCCTAACCTAAGTTACAATTAAACCTAACACTACACTATCAATAAATTAATTAAATAAAATACCTACAATTATCTACAATTAAACCTAACACTACACTATCAATACATTAATTAAATACAATATCTACAAATAAATACAATGAAATAAACTAACTAAAGTACAAAAAATAAAAAAGAACTAAGTTACAAAAAATAAAAAAATATTTACAAACATTAGAAAAATCTTAAAACAATTTTAAACTAATTACACCTACTCTAAGCCCCCTAATAAAATAACAAAGACCCCCAAAATAAAAAAAATGCCCTACCCTACTCTAAATTACAAAAGTTCAAAGCTCTTTTACCTTACCAGCCCTGAACAGGGCCCTTTGCGGGGCATGCTCCAAAGAATTCAGCTCTTTTGCCTGTAAAAAATAACATACAATACCCCCCCCAACATTACAACCCACCACCCACATACCCCTAATCTAACCCAAACCCCCCTTAAATAAACCTAACACTAAGCCCCTGAAGATCTTCCTACCTTGTCTTCACAATGCCAGGTTCACCGATCGGTCCAGAGTCTTGATCCAAGCCCAAGCGGGGGGCTGAAGAGTGACGTCCATCCTCGGGCTGAAGTCTGGATCCAAGTGGAGGCTGAAGAAATCCATCATTGGGCTGAAGTCGGAAGTCCATCATCGGGATGAAGTCTTCTATCAAGCCGCATCTTCATTCTTCTTTCTTCTGGAGCGGAGCGGAGCCATCTTCTTTCCAACCAACGCGATCGCCCTCTTCAACCGACGCCTACTCGCCGAATGAAGGTTCCTTTAAGGGACGTCATCCAAGATGGCGTCCCTCGAATTCCGATTGGCTGATAGGATTCTATCAGCCAATCGGAATTAATGTAGGAAAATTCTGATTGGCTGATGGAATCAGCCAATCAGAATCAAGTTCAATCCGATTGGCTGATCCGATCAGCCAATCAGATTGAGCTCGCATTCTATTGGCTGATCGGAACAGCCAATAGAATGCGAGCTCAATCTGATTTGCTGATTGGATCAGCCAATCGGATTGAACTTGATTCTGATTGGCTGATTCCATCAGCCAATCAGAATTTTCCTACCTTAATTCCGATTGGCTGATAGAATCCTATCAGCCAATCGGAATTCGAGGGACGCCATCTTGGATGACGTCCCTTAACAGAACCGTCATTCGTCGGGAAGTCGTCGGTGAAGATGGATGTTCCGCGTCGGCGGGATGAACATGGATCCGGAAGAAAGAAGATTGAAGATGCCGCTTGATAGAAGACTTCAGCCGGATCATGGACCTCTTCAGCTCCAGCTTGGACGAAGACTTCAGTCGGATCATGGACATCTTCAGCCGCCCGCTTGGGCTTGGATCAAGACATCGGAGGAGCTCTTCTGGATCGATCGGTGAACCCGGCGTGGTGAAGATAAGGTAGGAAGATCTTCAGGGGCTTAGTGTTAGGTTTATTTAAGGGGGGTTTGGGTTAGATTAGGGGTATGTGGGTGGTGGGTTGTAATGTTGGGGGGGGTATTGTATGTTTTTTTTTACAGGCAAAAGAGCTGAATTTTTTGGGGCATGCCCCGCAAAGGGCCCTTTTAAGGGCTGGTAAGGTAAAAGAGCTTTGAACTTTTGTAATTTAGAATAGGGTAGGGCATTTTTTTATTTTGGGGGTCTTTGTTATTTTATTAGGGGGCTTAGAGTAGGTGTAATTAGTTTAAAATTGTTGTAATATTTTTCTAATGTTTGTAAATATTTTTTTATTTTTTGTAACTTAGTTCTTTTTTATTTTTTTTACTTTAGTTAGTTTATTTAATTGTATTTATTTGTAGGAATTGTATTTAATTAATTTATTGATAGTGTAGTGTTAGGTTTAATTGTAGATAATTGTAGGTATTTTATTTAATTAATTTATTGCTAGTGTAGTGTTAGGTTTAATTGTAACTTAGGTTAGGATTTATTTTACAGGTAATTTTGTTATTATTTTAACTAGGTAACTATTAAATAGTTATTAACTATTTAATAGCTATTGTACCTGGTTAAAATAATTGCAAAGTTGCCTGTAAAATAAATATTAATTCTAAAATGCTACAATATAATTATAATTTATATTGTAGCTATATTAGGGTTTATTTTACAGGTAAGTATTTAGCTTTAAATAGGAATAAGTTATTTAATAAGAGTTAATTTATTTCGTTAGAATAAAATTATATTTAACTTAGGGGGGTGTTAGGGTTAGAATTAGCTTTAGGGGTTAAAAAATTTATTAGAGTAGCGGTGAGCTCCGATCGGCAGATTAGGGGTTAATACTTGAAGTTAGGTGTCGGCAATGTTAGGGAGGGCAGATTAGGGGTTAATACTATTTCTTATAGGGTTATTGAGGCGGGAGTGAGGCGGATTAGGGGTTAATACATTTATTATAGTAGCGCTCAGGTCCGGTCGGCAGATTAGGGGTTAATAAGTGTAGTTAGGTGGAGGCGACGTTGGGGGCGGCAGATTAGGGGTTAATAAATATAATATAGGGGTCGGCGGTGTTAGGGGCAGCAGATTAGGGGTACATAGGGATAATGTAAGTAGCGGCGGTTTACGGAGCGGCAGATTAGGGGTTAAAAAAATATGCAGGTGTCAGCGATAGCGGGGGCGGCAGAATAGGGGTTAATAAGTGTAAGGTTAGGGGTGTTTAGACTCGGGGTTCATGTTAGGGTGTTAGGTGCAGACGTAGGAAGTGTTTCCCCATAGGAAACAATGGGGCTGCGTTAGGAGCTGAACGCTGCTTTTTTGCAGGTGTTAGGTTTTTTTTCAGCTCAAACAGCCCCATTGTTTCCTATGGGGGAATCGTGCACGAGCACGTTTTTGAGGCTGGCCACGTCCGTAAGCACCGCTGGTATCTAGAGTTGCAGTGGCGTTAAATTATGCTCTACGCTCCCTTTTTGGAGCCTAACGCACTGAAAACCCTGCCATTCTGTGAACTCTAAATACCAGCGGTATTTAAAAGGTGCGGCCAGAAAAAAGCACGCGTAGCTAACGCACCCCCTTGGCCGCAAAACTCCAAATCTAGGCAATAGGCAGATGCAGCAAGCTTTGCATTGAATATACAAGTACCGTAATTCCCTGGAAGTTATAACTAACACCTAACGCATGCGCAATATCTACCTGTCAACCATCATCCCCCCACCGCAATAACAAAATAAAATCTATTAACCCCTAATCTGCCAACCCCACATCACAAAATATCTAATTAACCTATTAACCCCTACACCGCCAACCCCCCAAAGCGCAATATACCTAATAAAGTGATTAACCCCTAAACCGCCATCCCTCACAATGCAAACAACTTAATAAATGTATTAACCCCTAATCAGCCACCCCCACATCGCAAACTGCCTAACAAACAGCTAGATTACGAGTTTTCAGCGCTATAGGTAAATTAATGACCGCCACAAAAGCAGCGTTATCTCACCTTCCTATAGCGCTGCTATTACAGGTTTATAAAAAGCAGGTTTGTGCGGGCGATATGGTTGCGTTGAGCTCCATACCGCACCCAAATACAAGCGCTCCTTTGACGTGCTCATGCACGATTTCCCCATAGACATCAATGGGGAGAGCCGGCAAAAAAGAAGCCTAACACCTGCGATCGCGGAAACAAAAGCTCAGTAACGCAGCCCCATTGATGTCTATGGGGAAAGAAAAAGTTATGTTTAAACCTAACACACTAACATAAAAACCACGTCTAAACACCCCTAATCTGCCGCCCCCGATATCGCCGCCACCTACATAATGTTATTAACCCCTAATCTGCCGCTCCCGATATCGCCGCCACCTACATAATGTTATTAACCCCTAATCTGCTGCCCCCAATGTCGCCGCCACTATACTAAAGTTATTAACCCCTAAACCTCTGGCCTCCAACATCACTAACACTAAATAAATATATTAACCCCTAAATCTAACCCTAACGTAACCCTAAGCATAACCCTAACGTAACCCTAAGCTTAAGTCTAACCCTAACACCCCCTAAGTTAAATATAATTAAAATAAAGCTAAATAAACCTTACAATTATTAACTAAATAATTCCTATTTAAAACTAAATACATACTTACCTGTAAAATAAAACCTAAGCTAGCTACAATATAACTAATAGTTATATTGTAGCTATCTTAGGTTTTATTTTTATTTCACAGCTAAGTTTGTATTTATTTTAACTAGGTAGACTAGTTGGTAAATGGTTATTAACTATTTAATAACTACCTAGTTAAAATAAATACAAAGTTACCTGTAAAATAAAACCTAACCTGCCTTACACTAAAAACTAACATTACAATAAAATAAAATAAATTAAATTATTAAAATACAATTTACAAAAAAATAAAAAACGAAATGATCAAAAATAAAAACGAATTACTTTTAATCTAATAGCCCTATCAAAATAAAAAAGCCCCCCCCCAAATAAAATAAAAAACCCTAGCCTACACTAAACTGGCAATGGCCCTTAAAAGGTCCTTTTGTGGGGCATTGCCCCAAAAAAACAGCTCTTTTACCTGTAAAAAAAAATACAAACACCCCCCAACAGTAAAACCCACCACCCAACCAACCAACTCCCCCAAATAAAAACTTAACTCTAAAATAAACCTAAGCTAACCATTGCCCTGAAAAGGGCATTTGGATGGGCATTGCCCTTAAGGGCATTTAGCACTTTTATATTGCCCAAACCCTAAGCTAAAAAAAAACCCACCCAAAAAAACCCTTAAAAAAAAACTAGCACTAACCCCCGACAGTTATCGAAGTCCGGACATCCATCCTCATCCAGCCGGCGAAGTCCTCATCCAAGCGGAAAGAAGTCTTCATCCAGGAGGCCTCTTCGATCTTCCAAAAGCCAATAGGATTGAGCTTTCATCCTATTGGCTGATCCAATCAGCCAATAGGATTGAGCTCTCATTCTATTGGCTGTTCCAATCAGCCAATTGGAAGAAAGCTCAATCCTATTGGCTGATTTTTACTGTTGGGGAGTGTTTGTATTTTTTTTTACAGGTAAAAGAGCTGATTTCTTTGGGGAAATGCCCCACAAAAGCCCCTTTTAAGGGCCATTGGCATTTTAGTGTAGGCTAGGGTTTTTTTTTATTATGAGGGGCTTTTTTATTTTGATAGGGCTATTAGATTAGGAGTAATTCATTTTTATTTTTGATAATTTTGTTTTTT
This sequence comes from Bombina bombina, assembly GCF_027579735.1. Classification (NCBI taxonomy): domain Eukaryota; kingdom Metazoa; phylum Chordata; class Amphibia; order Anura; family Bombinatoridae; genus Bombina; species Bombina bombina. Next base: position 613,604,651 of record NC_069503.1, on the reverse strand, counting down.
TTTTTGTTTTTTTAAATTAGTGTTTATTTTTTTTGTAAGTTGGAAAATTGTATTTTAATAATTTAATTTATTTTATTTTATTGTAATGTTAGTTTTTAGTGTAAGGCAGGTTAGGATTTATTTTACAGGTAACTTTGTATTTATTTTAACTAGGAAGTTATTAAATAGTTAATAACTATTTACTAACTAGTCTACCTAGTTAAAATAAATACAAACTTAGCTGTGAAATAAAAATAAAACCTAAAATAGCTACAATATAACAATTAGTTTTTTTTACAGGTAAATTTGTATTTAGTTTTAAATAGGTATTATTTAGGTAATAATTGTAAGCTTTATTTAGCTTTATTTTAATTATATTTTAGGTAGGGGGTGTTAGGGTTAGGGTTACGTTAGGGTTAGGATTAGGGGTTAATATATTTATGTAGAGTTAGCGATGTGGGAGGTCAGAAGTTTAGGGGTTAATAATTTATTTTAGTATATTTCGTTGTGGGGGGCTTGTGGTTTAGTGGTTAATAGGTTTATTATAGCGGCTGTGTGGGCGGACGGCAGATTAGGGGTTAATAATCTTTAAATAGTGTTTGTAATGTGGGAGGGTGGCGGCTTAGTGGTTAATAGGTTTATTATAGTCGCGACGATGTCGGGGACAGCAGAATAGGGGTTAATACATTTTTTTTAGTGGCGTTGATGTCAGGAGCAGCAGATTAGGGGTTAATAAATTTATTATAGTGTTTGCGATGCGGGAGGGCCTCGATTTAGGGGTTAATAGGTAGTTTATGGGTGTTAGTGTACTTTTTAACACTTTAGTTATGATTTTTATGCTACAGCTTTGTAACGTAAAACTCATAACTACTGACTTTAGATGGAGGTACGAATCTTGTGGTTATAGGGTGTACCGCTCCCTTTTTGGCCTCCCAGGCAAACTCGTAATACCGGCGCTATGGAAGTCCCATTGAAAAATGACTTTTTTTAAAGTGCGGTACTGACGTTGCATGACGGCCAAAAAGGTGTGCTGTACACCTATACCAACAAGACTTGTAATAGCGGCGTTAGGGAAAAAGCAGCGTTATGATACATAATGATGCTTTTTCACTCATAACGCAAAACTCATAATCTAGCTGTATGTGATTAACCCCTAAACCGCCACCCCCACAACGCAATAAACCTAAAATAACCTATGTACCCCTAAACCGCCAACCCCCACAACGCAATAAACCTAATTAACCTATTTACCCATAAACCGCCACAATGCAAATAACTAATTTGATCACTAAGCCACCTAACCTAACAACCCCTAAATTAACCCCAATTACATAAAATAATAAAATACTAAGTTAAAATTAAAATAAAAAATCCTAACAGTAAACATAAACATAAATAAATTTTAAAATTACAAAAAATAAAAAAGTCTAAAATTACAGAAAAAAATAAACCTAATCTAATACCCCTATGAAAATAAAAAAGCCCCCTAATCTAAACTAAACTACCAATAACCCTTAAAAGGGCTTTTTGTAGGGCATTGCCCTAAGTTAAACAGTTCTTTTACATAAAAAATACTAAGTCCCCCCTAACAGTAAAACCCCCCCACCCACTAACCTCCCCCCCAAACAAAAACCTAACACTAAAAAAACCTAGGTTACCCTTTGCCCCTAAAGGGATATTTGTATGGGCATTGCCCTTAAAAGAGCAATCAGCTCTTTTCCAGCCCATGAAAATAAAAAATACCTAATCTAAAAAAAAAAGCCACCCAGAAAATAAAAAAAAGCCTAAGTCTAACCCCCAAATAGGTACTCACCGTTCCTGAAGTCCGGCGGAGAAGGTATTTTTCCAGGCGGTGAAGGTCTTCTTCCAGTCAGCAAAATCTTCTTCCAGTGCGGGGACCTCTTCTATCTTCATCCCGTGCCGAAGGCGGCGCGGAGGAGACTACGGAGCTAGAACGCCGGCCGTGAAGCCATCCAGCATGAAGGATCCTCTTCGTACGATTGTCGCCGCACACTGAGGATTAAATGCAAGGTACCTGTTTTATATTTGCATTCCTATTGGCTGAAATTTTCAAATCAGCCAATAGGATGAGAGCTACTGAAATTCTATTGGCTGATTTGAAAAGCCAATAGGATTTCAGTAGCTGTCATCCTATTGGCTGATTTGTTAGGGGGGACTTAGTATTTTTTATGTAAAAGAGCTGTTTAACTTAGGGCAATGCCCTACAAAAGGCCCTTTTAAGGGCTATTGGTAGTTTAGTTTAGATTAGGGGGCTTTTTTATTTTTATTGGGATATTAGATTAGGTTTATTTTTTTTGTAATTTCATAATTATTTTTTTTTTCTGTAATTTTAGCCTTTTTAATTTTTTTGTAATTTTAGATTTATTTATTTTAATTTAATCTTAGGGTTTTTTTAAGTACTGTTAGGATTTTTTTATTTTAATTTTAACTTACGCCTAGATTTAGAATTTGGCGTTAGCCATCAAAACCAGCGTTAGAGTCCGCTGGTATTTGGAGTCAGTCAGGAAAGGGTCTAACGCTCACTTTGCAGCCGCGACTTTTCCATACCGCAGATCCCCCTACGCCATTTGCGTATACTATCTTTTCAATGGGATCTTTCTAACGCCGGTATTTAGAGTCGTGGCTGAAGTGAGCGTTAGAAATCTAACGACAAAACTCCAGCCGCAGAAAAAAGCCAGGAGTTAAGAGCTTTCTGGGCTAACGCCGGTTCATAAAGCTCTTAACTACTGTGCTCTAAAGTACACTAACACCCATAAACTACCTATGTACCACTAAACTGAGGCCCCCCCACATCGCCGCCACTCTATTAAATTTTTTAACCCCTAATCTGCCGACTGCACACCGCCGCCACCTACATTATCCCTATGTACCCCTAATCTGCTGCCCCTAACACCGCTGACCCCTATATTATATTTATTAACCCCTAATCTGCCGCCCCCAACGTCGCCTCCACCTACCTACAATTATTAACCCCTAATCTGCCGACCGGACCTCACCGCTACTATAATAAATGTATTAACCCCTAAAGCTAAGTCTAACCCTAACCCTAACACCCCCCTAAGTTAAATATAATTTAAATCTAACGAAATAAATTAACTATTATTAAATAAATTATTCCTATTTAAAGCTAAATACTTACCTGTAAAATAAATCCTAATATAGCTACAATATAAATTATAATTATATTGTAGCTATTTTAGGATTTATATTTATTTTACAGGCAACTTTGTATTTATTTTAACCAGGTACAATAGCTATTAAATAGTTAATAACTATTTAATAGTTACCTAGTTAAAATAATTACAAAATTACCTGTAAAATAAATCCTAACCTAAGTTACAATTAAACCTAACACTACACTATCAATAAATTAATTAAATACAATACCTACAAATAAATACAATTAAATAAACTAACTAAAGTACAAAAAATAAAAAAGAACTAAGTTACAAAAAATAAAAAAATATTTACAAACATTAGAAAAATATTACAACAATTTTAAACTAATTACACCTACTCTAAGCCCCCTAATAAAATAACAAAGCCCCCCAAAATAAAAAAATGCCCTACCCTATTCTAAAATAAAAATAGAAAAGCTCTTTTACCTTACCAGCCCTTAAAAGGGCTTTTTGCGGGGCATGCCCCAAAGAATTCAGCTCTTTTGCCTGGAAAAATAAACACAATACCCCCCCCCCAACATTACAACCCACCACCCACATACCCCTAATCTAACCCAAATCCCCCTTAAATAAACCTAACACTAAGCCCCTGAAGATCTTCCTACCTTATCTTCACCACACCGGGTATCAGCGATCCGTCCAGGCTCCGAAATCTTCATCCAAGCCCAAGCGGGGGCTGGAGATCCATCATCCAGCTGAAGTCTTCTATCAAGCGGCAAGAAGAAGTCCAGAAGAGGCTCCAAAGTCTCATCCTATCCGGGCAGAAGAGGAGATCCGGACCGGCAACCATCTTAATCCAAGCGACATCTTCTATCTTCATCCGATGACGAGCGGCTCCATCTTGAAGACCTCCGGCGCGGATCCATCCTCTTCTTCCGACGTCCTAAGTCCGAATGAAGGTTCCTTTAAATGACGTCATCCAAGATGGTGTCCCTCGAATTCCGATTGGCTGATAGGATTCTATCAGCCAATCGGAATTAAGGTAGGGAAAATCTGATTGGCTGATTGAATCAGCCAATCAGATTGAGCTCACATTCTATTGGCTGTTCCGAACAGCCAATAGAATGCAAGCTCAATCTGATTGGCTGATTGGATCAGCCAATCGGATTGAACTTGAATCTGATTGGCTGATTCCATCAGCCAATCAGATTTTTCCTACCTTAATTCCGATTGCTGATAGAATCCTATCAGCCAATTGGAATTCGAGGGACACCATCTTGGATGACGTCATTTAAAGGAACCTTCATTCGGACTTAGGACGTCGGAAGAAGAGGATGGATCCGCGCCGGAGGTCTTCAAGATGGAACCGCTCGTCATCGGATGAAGATAGAAGATGCCGCTTGGATTAAGATGGTTGCCGGTCCGGATCTCCTCTTCTGCCCGGATAGGATGAAGACTTTGGAGCCTCTTCTGGACTTCTTCTTGCCGCTTGATAGAAGACTTCAGCTGGATGATGGATCTCCAGCCCCCGCTTGGGCTTGGATGAAGATTTCGGAGCCTGGACGGATCGCTGATACCCGGTGTGGTGAAGATAAGGTAGGAAGATCTTCAGGGGCTTAGTGTTAGGTTTATTTAAGGGGGGTTTGGGTTAGATTAGGGGTATGTGGGTGGTGGGTTGTAATGTTGGGGGGGGGTATTGTGTTTATTTTTCCAGGCAAAAGAGCTGAATTCTTTGGGGCATGCCCTGCAAAAAGCCCTTTTAAGGGCTGGTAAGGTAAAAGAGCTTTTCTATTTTTATTTTAGAATAGGGTAGGGCATTTTTTTATTTTGGGGGGCTTTGTTATTTTATTAGGGGGCTTAGAGTAGGTGTAATTAGTTTTAAATTGTTGTAATATTTTTATAATGTTTGTAAATATTTTTTTATTTTTTGTAACTTAGTTCTTTTTTATTTTTTGTACTTTAGTTAGTTTATTTCATTGTATTTATTTGTAGGTATTGTATTTAATTAATTTATTGATAGTGTAGTGTTAGGTTTAATTGTAACTTAGGTTAGGATTTATTTTACAGGTAATTTTGTAATTATTTTAACTAGGTAACTATTAAATAGTTATTAACTATTTAATAGCTATTGTACCTGGTTAAAATAAATACAAAGTTGCCTGTAAAATAAATATTAATCCTAAAATAGCTACAATATAATTATAATTTATATTGTAGCTATATTAGGGTTTATTTTACAGGTAAGTATTTAGCTTTAAATAGGAATAATTTATTTAATAAGAGTTAATTTATTTCGTTAGATTTAAATTATATTTAACTTAGGGGGGTGTTAGTGTTAGGGTTAGACTTAGCTTTAGGGGTTAATACATTTATTATAGTAGCGGTGAGGTCCGGTCGGCAGATTAGGGGTTAATACTTGAAGTTAGGTGTTAGCGATGTTAGGGAGGGCAGATTAGGGGTTAATACTATTTATTATAGGGTTAGTGAGGCGGATTAGGGGTTAATACATTTATTATAGTAGGGGTGAGGTCCGGTCGGCAGATTAGGGGTTAATTATTGTAGGTAGCTGGCGGCGACGTTGTGGGGGGCAGATTAGGGGTTAATAAATATAATATAGGGGTCGGCGGTGTTAGGGGCAGCAGATTAGGGGTACATAGGTATAATGTAAGTTGCGGCGGTGTACAGAGCGGCAGATTAGGGGTTAAAAAAATATGCAGGTGTCAGCGATAGCGGGGGCGGCAGATTAGGGGTTAATAAGTGTAAGGCTAGGGGTGTTTAGACTCGGGGTACATGTTAGGGTGTTAGGTGCAGACTTAGAAACTGTTTCCCAATAGGAAACAATGGGGCTGCGTTAAGAGCTGAACGCTGCTTTTTTTGCAGGTGTTAGGTTTTTTTGCAGCTCAAACTGCCCCATTGTTTTCTATGGGGGAATCGTGCACGAGCACGTTTTTGAAGCTGGCCGCGTCCATAAGCACCGCTGGTATTGAGAGTTGCAGTGGCGGTAAATTATGCTCTACGCTCCCTTTTTGGAGCCTAACGCAGCCATTCTGTGAACTCTTAATACCAGCGGTATTTAAAAGGTGCGGGGGAAAAAAAGCCAGCGTTAGCTACGCGGGTCGTTACCGACAAAACTCTAAATCTAGCCGTTAGTATTTTATTTTTTTATGTAATTGTGGCTAATTTAGGGGGTGTAAGGTTAGGGGGCTTAGTGATTAAATTAGTTATTTGCGTTGTGGGGGGTTGGCAGTTTATAGGTTAATAGGTTAATTAGGTTTATTGTGTTGTGGGGGGTTGGTGGTTTAGGGGTTAATAAGTTAATTAGGTTTATTGTGTTGTGGGGGGTTGGCAGTTTAGGGGTTAATAGGTTAATTAGGTTTATTGTGTTGTGGGGGGTTGGTGGTTTAGGGCTTTATTACTTTATTAGGCAGTTTGCAATGTGGGAGATGGTGCATTAGGGGTTAATACATTTATTAGGTAGATTGCAATGTGGGGGGATGTCGGATTAGGGGTTAATAAATGGGCCGCCAGCAGGGAGGTGTCAATCAACCCGATCGTACTCGATCGGGTTGATTTCCGGCGATGTCTGTCCGCCTGCTCAGAGCAGGCGGACAGCGTTATGGAGCAGCGGTCTTTGTGACCGCTGCTTCATAACTGCGGTTTCTGGCGAGTCTGAAGACTCGCCAGAAACACAGGCCGTCAAGCTTCTTTTGGAGCTTGATAGATAGGCCCCATAGTAAAAGAAAATAATTTTCTCACCTGCTTCCCCCATCAAAATCATAGCTACCGTATTTTCGCTATCTTTCTTGCCACACCATCTTTTTTTGTTGAACACCTCCTGCTTACCCACTACAAGAGTAAAAAGCCAAACACACAATAGTCACTTAGGGGACCCTGCAAAAGAAAATGATCATGATAAGCTTAAAAGCAACTGAAAATTAACACAACTTTCAGTGGACATTCTAATGTTGATAAGAATGAAATTCCATTAAAATTCGGTAATTGAATGTTCTTTCCGGTTTTCGAATGTTACTTTCATTTTCGAATGTTCAAAATTAGATCAAATATCCACATTCGAAATTTCACATGTTAAATTAAATTTAAGAAACACTATTCAGAAGGTCAATAGTTAATGTGGTTGGGAATTCATATTGCATATGGTAATGCTCATTTTGAGAAAACTGCTTTCAGCCTAAGCTTTATTAACCCTTTATTATTTTCAACACTTCTATATTTTATTTTTTAGACCAATTACCATTATAGTATCCTTCATTTGGTTTATATCATTCTGTAGACACAGAACTGTAAATAATACTGAAGATTGGGCCTGAAGCTGCTCTGAATGTATAATTATGTTTTGATTTTCAATAAATAAAACTTTTGCACCTTCATTTTATTATGTATGTGGTGTCAATAACACAGAGAGAGAAAACTAATTAGATCTGTTTTAATTCTGATTATATCATAATAACATGCCCATGACGTAAGAGTGTTACAGACTAATATTTTCCCATTTGGATATATTTACAGATAATCCATATCCTGATAACTACTCATATCATTTATAATCAGCAAATTATTTTAGACATCCAACAATAAGCACTGGTTTAAAATTGCAGGCTAGATTACAAGGGGAGAGCAATCAATACCACAGGGTGCGTAATCTTTTATATAACCTTGCACAAAGAATAACCCACAATCTGCTAGTGCAAGTGGATAAATATTTTTACCGAAATATTCTAATGTAGCTGAAACATTTTTAGCATACCCAATATTTTTAATGGACAGCGCAACCTAAATTACCTTTGTAAAATGTAGAGCTTTTTAAGACCTGGAGTAAATCATTATTATTAAAAGCATAGCACATAAGAGCTCCACTAGCGCATCCTTAGTGCTTAAGTGATGTCTGACATTTTACTATGAAGTTTATTATGTAACCCACGCTATCTGTCATGCAGAAGTTAGTGCACCTGGACTATCACTCAAGCAATAAAAAAATAACTTTTATATATAAGTGCAAAAATAGTTTTGCTGCTCTGGAGCCATTGCGAGGCAGGTTCGTACATGAGAGCCTGCTTCCCACAATGTAAGAAGCAATGGTCATTAGACTGTTACTTCTTACACAAAGAGAAATCACCCGAACTCGCTCACTTGCTTGGGGTGATTGACTGGTCCTTCTCTTGTGCGATTGGTCGCATGAAAGAAAGGGACGGCAATACACAATCTTTGTAGTGTGTAATGATGCATATGGGACAGCGAACAAACAAATCCGCTGCCCATATGCAGCGAAGGAAAGCAGACAATTTCTTATGTTGAAAAGCTTGTCCCTATGCCGCTTAATATATGAGGTCTTAATAGCAAATACAACAATTTTTAATAACTATTAGTGGGATACAGCATCTCCTTATTTCATTTTTTTAAGCATATACATTATATTTGTCCTAACACAGACTTCTACAGCCCTCCTAAGCCTTTGACTTCTCGAAACTAAATACTGTATGTGTCTGAAACAGCCAGGTTTACTTTTTAGTTGTTTCATTTTTTCATTATCCATCTTTAAACAGTACTTTTGCAGTGGTGTAAAAAGTATAAAATCTTGTATGTATATCTTTCTGTATCTGTGCAATAACACAGGTGCATTATTTCATCATACGGCCAGACAGCTACTGGTGCTTGTTTCAAGCAAGAACATTTGGGGGGGTAGTTATCAAGCCGTCAACCTCAAATACGCTGGAATTCCGCAGCGTATTTGTGGCGAGGCTGATTCGCCTTAGTTATCAAAGGCTCGAGACCGGCAAAAGTAGAATTTTGTGACGTAAACTTCGATCCGCCGGACTCAGTCTGACACAGATCGATTCTTACGTCACTCCAGATGTTCCGCACACAAGTGCGGCACATTCTCACTACTTTTGCTAGCTATCAAAAAACTAGCAGGTACGCTCGGCACTTTTACGGCCCAGCGTACCTGGTTTTCAATCCGCCACCCCTGGAGGCGGCGGATCCCATAGGAATCAATGGGAGTCTGACCATAGCGAAAGTACAAGTTCGCTGCTGACAGACATCCCATTGATTTCTATGGGAGCTGTCTACACCTAACACCCTAACATGTACCCCGAGTCTAAACACCACTAATCTGACCCCCCCTACACCGCCGCAACTAAATAAAGTTATTACCCCCTAAACCGCCGCTCCCGGAGCCCACCGCAAGCTACTCTATACATATTAACCCCTAAACCGCTGCTCCCGGAGCCCACCGCAACTATAATAAATGTATTAACCCCTAAACCGCCACTCCCTGAACCCGCCGCAACCTATATTAAATGTATTAACCCCTATCCTGCCCCCCCCTACACCGTCGCCACCTATAATAAATTTATTAACCCCTAATCTGCCCCCCCTACACCGTCGCCACCTATAATAAATTTATTAAACCCTATCCTGCCCCCCACTACGCCGCCGCCACTGTAATAAAATTATTAACCCCTAAACCTAACCCTAACCCTAACCCTAACGCCCCCTAACTTAAATATTAATTAAATAAATCTAAATAAATTAACTCTTATTAACTAAATGAATCCTATTTAAAACTAAATACTTACCTTTAAAATAAACCCTAATATAGCTACAATATAAATAATAATTATATTCTAGCTATCTTAGGATTTATTTTTATTTTACAGGTACCTTTCAATTTAGTTTAACCATGTACAATAACTATTAAATAGTTATTAACTATTTAATAGCTTACCTAGCTAAAATAAAGAGAAATGTACCTGTGAAATAAATCCTAACCTAAGTTACAATTACACCTAACACTACACTATACTTTAATAAATTATTCCTATTTAAAAATAAATACTTACCTGTAAAATAAACCCTAAGATAGCTACAATGTAATTAATACTTATATTATAGCTATCTTAGGATTTATATTTAGTTTACAGGTAACTTTGTATTTATTTTAGCTAGTTAGAATAGTTATTAGATAGTTATTAACTATTTAATAACTACCTAGCTAAAAGAAATACAAAATTACCTGTAAAATAAATCCTAACTTAAGTTACAATTAAACCTAATACTACACTATCATTAAATTAACTAAATAAACTACCTACAAAGAACTACAATGAAATACAATTACATAAACTAACTAAAGTACAAAAAATAAAAAAAGCTAAGTTACAAAAAATAAAAAATTAAGTTACAAACATGTTAAAAATATTACAACAATTTTAAGCTACTTACACCTAATCTAAGCCCCCTAATAAAATAACAAACCCCCCCAAAATAAAAAAAATCCCTACCCTATTCTAAATTACATAAATTTCAAAGCTCTTTTACGTTACCAGCCCTTAAAAGGGCCATTTGTGGGGGCATGCCCCAAAAAGTTCAGCTCTTTTGCCTGTAAAAGAAAAATACAACCCCCCCCCCAACATTAAAACCCACCACCCACATACCCCAAATCTAACCCAAACCCCCCTTACAAAAACCTAACACTAATCCCCTGAAGATCATCCTACCTTGAGTCGTCTTCACTCAGCCGAGCCACCGATGGAACTGAAGAGGACATCCGGAGCGGAAGAAGTTAATCCTCCAAGCGGCGCTCAAGAAATCTTCCATCCGATGAAGTCATCATCCAGGCGGCGCTGAAGAAGTCTTCGATCCGGCCGATGTCATCTTCAAAGAGGCGCTGAAGAGGTCTTCTATCCGGGCGAAGTCATCTTCCAAGCCGGGTCTTGAATCTTCCTTCCGCCGATGCGGAACCACCTTCTTCACCGACGGACTACGACGAATGACGGCTCCTTTAAGGGACGTCATCCAAGATGGCGTCCCCTCAATTCCGATTGGCTGATAGGATTCTATCAGCCAATCGGAATTAAGGTAGGAAAAATCTGATTGGCTGATGGAATCAGCCAATCAGATTGAGCTCGCATTCTATTGGCTGTTCCGATCAGCCAATAGAATGCGAGCTCAATCTGATTGGCTGATTGGATCAGCCAATCGGATTGAACTTGAATCTGATTGGCTGATTCCATCAGCCAATCAGATTTTCCTACCTTAATTCTGATTGGCTGATAGAATCCTATCAGCCAATCGGAATTGAGGGGACGCCATCTTGGATGACGTCCCTTAAAGGAGCCGTCATTCATCGTAGTCCGTCGGTGAAGAAGGTGGTTCCGCGTCGGCGGAAGGAAGATTCAAGACCCGGCTTGGAAGATGACTTCGCCCGGATAGAAGACCTCTTCAGCGCCTCTTTGAAGATTACATCGGCCGGATCGAAGACTTCTTCAGCGCCGCCTGGATGATGACTTCATCGGATGGAAGATTTCTTCAGCGCCGCTTGGAGGATTAACTTCTTCCGCTCCGGATGTCCTCTTCAGTTCCATCGGTGGCTCGGCTGAGTGAAGACGACTCAAGGTAGGATGATCTTCAGGGGATTAGTGTTAGGTTTTTGTAAGGGGGGTTTGGGTTAGATTAGGGGTATGTGGGTGGTGGGTTTTAATGTTGGGGGGGGGGTTGTATTTTTCTTTTACAGGCAAAAGAGCTGAACTTTTTGGGGCATGCCCCCACAAATGGCCCTTTTAAGGGCTGGTAACGTAAAAGAGCTTTGAAATTTATGTAATTTAGAATAGGGTAGGGATTTTTTTTATTTTGGGGGGGTTTGTTATTTTATTAGGGGGCTTAGATTAGGTGTAAGTAGCTTAAAATTGTTGTAATATTTTTAACATGTTTGTAACTTAATTTTTTATTTTTTGTAACTTAGCTTTTTTTATTTTTTGTACTTTAGTTAGTTTATGTAATTGTATTTCATTGTAGTTCTTTGTAGGTAGTTTATTTAGTTAATTTAATGATAGTGTAGTATTAGGTTTAATTGTAACTTAAGTTAGGATTTATTTTACAGGTAATTTTGTATTTCTTTTAGCTAGGTAGTTATTAAATAGTTAATAACTATTTAATAACTATTCTAACTAGCTAAAATAAATACAAAGTTACCTGTAAACTAAATATAAATCCTAAGATAGCTATAATATAAGTATTAATTACATTGTAGCTATCTTAGGGTTTATTTTACAGGTAAGTATTTATTTTTAAATAGGAATAATTTATTAAAGTATAGTGTAGTGTTAGGTGTAATTGTAACTTAGGTTAGGATTTATTTCACAGGTAAATTTCTCTTTATTTTAGCTAGGTAAGCTATTAAATAGTTAATAACTATTTAATAGTTATTGTACATGGTTAAAATAAATTGAAAGGTACCTGTAAAATAAAAATAAATCCTAAGATAGCTAGAATATAATTATTATTTATATTGTAGCTATATTAGGGTTTATTTTATAAGTAAGTATTTAGTTTTAAATAGGATTCATTTAGTTAATAAGAGTTAATTTATTTAGATGTATGTAATTAATATTTAAGTTAGGGGGGCGTTATGGTTAGGGTTAGACTTAGGTTTAGGGGTTAATCATTTTATTACAGTGGCGGCGGCGTAGTGGGGGGCAGGATAGGGGTTAATAAATTTATTATAGGTTGCGGCGGGTTCATGGAGCGGCGGTTTAGGGGTTAAACTATTTATTTAGTTGCGGAGAGGTGCGGGATCAGCAGGATAGGGGTTAATAATTTTATAATAGAGGGCGACGGTATAGGGGGGGCAGGATAGGGGTTACTAGGTATAATGTAGGTGGCAGCGGTGTCCGGGAGCGGTGGTTTAGGGGTTAATACATTTATAAGAGTTGCGGTGGGGTCTAGGAGCGGCGGTTTAGGGGTTAGTAACTTTATTTAGTTGCGGGGGCCTCCGGGGGCGCCGGTATAGGGGGTAGAACAGTGTAGTTTAGTGTGAGTGCTTAGTGACAGGCTAGCAATAAAGCTGGGAAAAAGCCGAAGGGCAGCGAGATCGGATGAGTGATAACTGTCACAGTCCGCTGCTCATCGCCCCGCGGCTTTTTGACAGCTTTATTTGATAACTTAGGCGAACGTATTCAAGGTCCGCGGCGGCGAAGGTAGGCGAGCTTAGGCGGACGTATTGGGCCGGCGAAGCCAGAAAAGTAGACGGCTTGATAACTACCCCCCTAAATATCGAGTTGCATGACTGTTTGTTTAAAGGTTGTTGTATCTATCTATCTATCTATCTATCTATCTATAGACACACACATACATAGTTATATTCTTTTATATATAATGTATACTGTGTGGGTGTTTTGATTTGTTACAAGTTTTTTTTTAAAGGAACTCAAAAGTAACTTTGTTTCTCTGTTGCAGCTAAAAGAGGGCATTTTAAATACATAATTAAGTTTTTTGTTTTTAGAAAAATGTATGTTCCTGTACTGAGAAAAAAATGCTTTTATACTAGAGGCATGTCAAATGCACAGATGTACACTTCCTGTTAGCTTTAACATTAAAATAAACGGTTTTAATTCAACCCTTTTCATGGAAAAACTATTTTAACATGTTTAAATTATGTTCTTTCATATACATATCATTTTTTAGTGTTTTCTATTTCTACAATTGTAAAATTGAACCTTTGAAAAGCAGAGCATCAAATTGTCCTGAATTTTATGAAAAGTCACAGGTTTGTGAGTTCTGTTCCATTGCACAAACATCTGCATTCTCTTACCCAGTATATGTCCCATTCTTAATCCACCTTTCCACACCTACAGACTGCTAAACTCTGTCCATGAGCCACCCGTTCTCACACATACTGCAAGAACACCCCCCTGTTTTACCCAATCATACCCTCAGACCACTGTTTTAAAATACAAAATATGATGTAAGTCTATGAGCCCTCAAATTCAAATGTAACTTTCAAATATTCCAAACTCAACATTTGCTCAATAGAGATTTAGGTGTGCAAGATGCCCAAGACAAGATGTCTTTCATATCAAATGAGAACTGTTAGCAATGTTGAAAGACATTGATTACAAATGCGACACGTAACTGTTTTGTTATGGAAAAAGAATCGCACTTAATAGAAAAATGTCTGCAGGGGTTGGCCTTGGGTATTTCATGGTGTTCTTTAAACGTAGTCAGGATTTTTCCCCTAAACCTTGGCCCAGTATGCAGAATTCATATAGACGCTATTGTCCTTGAGGAAGTGTCTCACAGTTGTGTCTTGAAATTTCAAAGTTCATGAGGTTGTCATGTCTTTTTTCTTTTATTTCTATTCAACTTTCAAGTTATAATTTTTGCATATGTTAGCATGGACTGCACGGTTTTGAAGGTACTTTTGTGATGCCAGTATGTGGTGAGAGGTGAAAGATTACCAAATAGACGAGAGGCAGGTACGAATCTCAATGAATTCCACAATTTTCAAGTTGCAATGTTGTGGCAAATTTTTTCTATAAGTATAAATATAAGTATAAAACCAGAATCAATTGAATCTAGACCATTATAACTGGAAGAATACTTTATATTTCTCAAATAAAATTGTTAAACTACATATGCAGAAGAGTTCACACAAAAGCACAGATATTTTAAACAAATACAAATAAATGTCTTCTCATATTATTAATTTATTATCAGGAGTTTTTATGATGGCTCTACTTTTCTATCGTAACAAACAAACCTGCACAACGGAGCGCCCTTGGGGTAGTTAGATGATTCTTAAAAGGTGTGAGTTAGGCACAAAATAGAGAGAGGGTATAAAGTTAATTACCACAGTGGGATAACTCTATCTTTTATAGTAGATTCCAGACGGCCGCCATAGTTCCCTGTGTGTCTGCACACACACCCATGTTCACAGAAAATCCAGAGAGGGAACAAAAAAACAGCGTTCCAAGCCCAGAAAAAAGTTAAAAGTTCTGCTTTATTCCAACATTATTAAAAACATGCAAAATATGTAAAAAGTGGTCAGCACAATTGTGCAAAATACAAGTAAAAGAACAGGTGCAAAAAACAGCACCTGTTCTTTTACTTGTATTTTGCACAATTGTGCTGATCACTTTTTACATATTTTGCATGTTTTTAATCATGTTGGAATAAAGCTGAACTTTTAACTTTTTTTCTGGGCTTGGAGCGCTGTTTTTTTGTTCCCTTTCTGGATTTTCTACTTTTCTATCGCATGACAAATTTCTCCAACGTACTTCACTCCCAAACAGATATCACTATGACTTATTGTGCCTTAGGGCACTAATGAGAGATTGGGTATGTGTTCTTACCAGCTAACCTCTGATCTCTAACTCCTTCTGAGATTAGATGGACAGATAGCACTTAGTTGGTTACTTCCCTTTCAGATCACTGTAAATGTCTATTGAACTGTCCAGGCCTTGTGAAAAAATGCTACATAAGAGCTTGGTAAACAGACTGGAAGATGAAGTTCAACCAGAAAAGCAGAAATGAAGCTATCAAATTTACCAAAACAACAATACGCTGTGTCACTCTATACAAACTTTATTATAAATTGTTGACTAGATGGCACCTAGTGCCTCTTAAATTGCATACATATTTTCCTGTCTGTTGGAGGAGGTGTGGACAGATAGGAGATGCCTTCTGTGTTTGGTGGGTATGCTCTAATATTCAAACTCTCTTGGTTAAAGTCAAGAACTTATGTTGACTCTTAGATCTAACGTATAATCTGCACACTGAGGTAGCTCTACTTCACTGTGGACTTAAAAAGATTTTTAAACCCAAATAGTGCCTACTACTTTACATACTGATGGCCACAAAAAGCACCAGAAATTGGGAAAAAAAGGCTACTCCACAGTGGAAGGGTGTAGTAGATATACTAAAATATCCTAAAACTATGGAGGAACATGCTTATAGATCTCGGCTGTAAGTAAAATTATTTTATTACATCTGGCAACCCTGGGATTCAGTAGCGGTCATGATTCTGGCCTCTTTAACAGGATGGAGCCCAATGGTAGGGTTAGCGGGAAACTGGGCAGATTGCATAGCAATAGACTGGAGACTCAAATATATACAAGGGTCCCTGTTTATTAGGAAAAATGTACACAGGCAAATAACAAGTAATGTTATGAAATGGAGTATACTGAGAAACAGGAAACAGGTACAAGCGATAGTTAACTGAAGAAAACTGTACAAACCAGTATATTTGATGTTCAGGTGCAAGTTCAGTCAGACAAGACCTACTTCAGGGCCAAGGACAGTAGTGCCCACTTTTGAGCTAAGCAAAAGAAAATGTCCTTTCCTGGGCAAAGTGAAGAGAATGTCCGCTTCTGGGCTAAGCAAAAGAAATGCCGCTTCTAGACCAGGCAAAGGGAATGCCCGCTTCTAATCCAAGCAAAGGAAAACAAGGTGCAGAATACAAGCTACAAGACGCAGCAAAGGCAATGTTGAAGACAGGACAAACAAACAGGCAAAGCAGGCAGTAAGGTACTGAGCTGGGAAACTGCAACTGAAAAAGTTCAAGCAATAGTACTAATTGTGCCACATGCAGAAACAAGGACAGGACAGTCCAATCCTCAAAGGCAGGCAGCAAGAATCCAAACTTAGGCAATGTCACCAGCAGGCAGTCCAGTAGCAAAACAGAAGTAGGAACTGGAAAGACTCAAATGCCAAAGCAAAGAGTAAAGGCATAGGTTGCTCAATATGTAGTCAGAGAGCACTTCTCTGATTGGCTAGCATCCAGAGGGGGTGGAGCTGAGAGACACACATACTGATGCTATTTTTCTTCCACAAATCCCTGCAAGTAAACATCCTCCAGTTGCACAGACAGAGCAAGCCAGACTCTAAACCTGGAGTCCCTGGTTCATTCCCAGACAGGGCCCAGCGAGGGAGACACCAGCTGTGTCCACTCAGCACATTTTCCATTTCAGTATGAACAGAGCATACCGAATCCTGACACTGGCTGAGAAGACGTTTAGTTATTACGTAGCTCATTAGGTTGATACTAATATTGACCCAATTCCTGAGTTACCCTTTCTTTCACCACCCATTTTTTCTGCACAAATAACTGGTTTGATATTGACTGAGAAAAGTAGATTTCACTCTATTACATAAATTGACTACTTATATTTCTATGAGAGAAATGTTTTGTTACTATTTCGTACTATTGTCATAATTTTGCTATTGGGACAAATTGAGATGCCTTTGTATTTTGCTACAGACTCCTATGTACCTGTAATGTTATTGAATTATATTTGCCTGAAAAATAAATAAAAATTAAGAGGCCTCCTAGAATGAAGGAACCTAACTATATGATATAGTAAAAGAGGTTTATATACTAGTTTAGTTGATTCCTATCTACATATATAAATGTAATGCTGTCTTGGATTATGTTAATGAACCATTATAGTGATGTGAATCGTTTGCATTACGGAAGCAAGCGTATCTTGTAATTCTATTTTTCAAACCTCAATTGATATAAGAAAATGTTCTTCCAGTAGAACAGTCTGTAAACTTGATCATTGAAAATGTAAAATTTACTTCTTTTTTTTAATAAGAAAATAAGGGCTAAATTAAAAGTTTTGCTGTATGGTGCGGTACGGCTATACCGCTGAAAAATTGGCCATTGCGCGTGGAATGTCTGGTCTCCTGTATTACAAGTTGTGGCGGTATAGCTATACCGCAAGCATTTTAGCCTGTAACGCAACAATCCTTTCCGCACTCAAAAAATTACATTAAAATGCAGGATTTTCATAGCGCTGTATTACAGGTTGTGCGGTCTGGGTAAAATGCTAGCGTTATAGGCTATACCGCCCTGATCCATTCCACGATCTGAAACCAGTAGTTATGGACTTTGCAAAACAAAAATGTTTCACAAAACTCATAACTCAAATGTTACAAAGTACATAAACACCCATAAACTACCTATTAACCCCTAAACAGCCACCTTCCCGCATTGCAAATACTATAATAAACCTATTAACCCCTATTCTACTGCCCACCCACATTGCGACTATTAAATAAACCTGTTAACCCCTAATCTGCCACCAACCCACATCGCCAATGCTATATAAACCTATTAACCCTTAAACTGCCGGCCCCCTAAATTGCCATCACTATAATAAAGTATTAACCCCTAAACCGCCAGCCCCACACATCACAACTAATAAACTAAACCTATTAACCCCTAAACTGCCGGACCCCACATTGCAACTAATAAACTAAACCTATTAACCCCTAAACCGCCGGCCCCCCACATCGCAAAACACTAAATTAAACTATTAACCCCTAAACCTAACAACCCCCTAACTTCAAATCAGCCGATAGGATTTCAGTAGATCTCACCCTATTGGCTGATTTGAAAATGTCAGTCAATAGGAATGCAAGGTACCCCATTTTTAAACAGGTACCTTGCATTCAAGCTTCAGTGTATAGCGGTGATCATATGAAGAGGATCCTCCACGCTGGATGTATGCACCACCGGCGACAATGCTCCGCGCCTCCACAGTTCGGCATCTCAACAGCGCAGAGCCACCGGAATGAAGATAGAAGATGCCCCCGCAATGGATGTAGATGCCGCCGTCTGGATGAAGATGGATGTTTGGACTTCAGAAACTGTGAGTAGATTTCCCGGGGGTTAGTGCTAGTTTCTTTTTTTTCTTTTTTTTTTTTCTTTTTTTTTTTTTTTAGATTAGGGCTTTGGACAGTAAAAGAGCTGATTGTCCTTTTAAAGGCAATGCCCATACAAATGTACCTTTAAGGGCAATGGGTAGCTTAGGTTTTTTTTTTTAGACTTAGGTTTTTTTTTATTTTGGGGGGTTGGTTGGTTGGGGGTTTTACTGTTAGGGAACTATAATTTTTTAGGTAAAAGAGCTGTTCAACTTAGGGCAATGCCCTACAAAAGACCATTTTAAGAGCTATTGGTAGTTTATTGTTAGGTTAGGGGGTGTTTTTATTTTCAGGTGGCTTTTTTGTTTTTATAGATTTGGTGTAATTGTTATTATTTTGGATAATTTTGTTTTTTATTTTTTGTAATCTTAGTGTTTTTTTATTTTTCGTAATTGTAGCGGGGATTTTTGTAATGTTAGATTTTTTTTTAATTTTTTTTCGTAATGTTAGGTTTATTTAAATTTGTCATTTTGTTTTTTTATTTTTTTGTAGTGAGGTTTTTTTTAATCATGTAATTTAGGATTTTTAATTTGTAGTTTTTTTTATTTTCTTAGAATAGTTATGTTAGGCTAATTTATAGTTTAATCTTAGTTTTTTTTTTATTTCAGAGGTAAATTTTTATTTATTTTAATATAGTTATATTGTAACTTTTAATTTAAAATTAGGGGGGTGTTAGGTTTAAGGGATAATAGTTTAATTTAGTGTTTTGCGATGTAGGGGACTGGCGATTTAGGGGTTAATACTTTAATATAGTGTTCTTGATGTGGGGGGGCGGTGGTTTAGGGGTTATTAGGTTTATTTAGTGTTCTTGATGTCAGGGGGCAGTGGATTGGGGTTAATCATTTTATTTAGTGTCGGCGATGTCGGGGAGCGGTGGATTAGGGGTTAGTAACTTTATTTAGTGTTGCCGATGTCGAGGGCTGCGGACTATGGGTATTTAGACTAGGGCTTTCTTTTCCCCATAGACATCAATAGGGTTGCGTTACGGCAATCGCCATCCCGCGATCACACTTTTTCCCCATTGATGTCTATGGGGGAAAGCATGCATGAGCACGTAAAGTCAGGCCTTGGGTTTTGTGCAGTATGGAGCTTAACGCACCATACCGCACAACAAGAGAAGGTTTTTCAGTAACTTGTAATGGCAGCGCTATGGAGAGTGCGATACCGCTCATTTTTTCGTGTTCTTTATGCACCTGGGATAGCGCAAAACTTGTAATCTCGTTGTAAATTTGTTATGAAAGACAATATTGCTACAGGAAAACTAGGTAGTCAGTCATATGGTGATTTTCTAGAATAAAACATAAACATTAAAGGAAGGTTAAATATAATTACTTTTAATGTTGATGTTATTGAGAATGATTATTGTATATGTAAATAATGATTTAATTACATAATAAAGGTGTGCATAAATGACTTCATTCGTTCTACAAAGCTTGTCATTACTGTAAGGGTTAACAATAAAGATATTTGTCTCCATCTGCGAGAATAAATATTCCTTTTTAAAAACTATATACCTATCGTAAAGGATATCCTTTGACGTACAACCTAATTCTACTTATAAGACTGCAAATAAAGTGGCATTATTAGAAACCAGACTCAAACTATAAAATCGACATTTTCATGCAACGTTTTCCATATGATTGCAATCATATGGAAAACTGTAGATTTATTTTTTAGCCAACATGTTTACATAGTTATTCAGAAACTGAAATATGGAACTTTCTTAGCCTTTATTAAATTTGCAAATATGAATTTGTTTTCCAGATGGATGTTGTAACTTGTCGAAAAAAATTTCATTCAAGGATTTTAGAAGCCAAATTTCACAGCGTTTGCAGTTTTTTGTAGAAGTATCTGTTCTCACTCAAGTGACAAATAGTATATATAGAATACATTCGACTTGTTCTAGATGTATGTGAATGGTTTAGAAAAGAATGCAATAATGATTTTTATATGAACAGTTATAACTTTTTTTAAATAAAGCCAAAGGACAATATTAAATGACAAAAGAAATACCCATTAGGTTTGCTATTTTTTGCCAACTTAGAGCCAGATTACAAGTGGCGTGCTAACAGTAACACGCAAGTGATATTGGGTTTTTCATATGTGTTTGCGCACTCGTATTACAAGTTGAAAGTAAACGCGATTGCTTGAGCGCAATTGAATCTAAGGTATTAATCTAACACTGTGATCTCCGATCTCTGGTTAACTGTTTTGTGAAACAAAAAAGTGTCACAAAACATCAAAAATACATTACAAAGTACAGTTACACTCATAATAACACCGTCTAATAAAAATGATTAAAAAAATATTGAACAGAAAAGTTATAAGGGCTCAAAGATATGAGGTCTTTGGTGTTAGAAAAAAAGACAGGCAAAGGGCTTTAAAGTGAATGTAAACTTTCAGCAATTAGTGCCCATTTTTTTTAAAATACTATTAAAAACAGGGGCACTTTCATTGATGAAAGTTTACATTGCACCGTATTTGTAGAAATACTTACCTTATACTTTTCCAAAGCCAGATCGCCGATCCCACGTCTGCTTCTTCCTGCTGTACGTACACAGCAATGACGGCTTCCTCCAATCACAGCAGGGCATCACGAGATGGACGCTCTGGGGGGGAAGCCAAGATTGGAGGAACAGTGGAACTGAGGCGATGAATCGGCGATCCGGCTTTGGAGAAGTAAAAGGTAAGTATTTCTACAAATACAGTGCAATGTAAATTTTCATCAATGAAAGTGCCCTTGTTTTTAATAGTATTTTTAAAAACCGGGCACTAATTGCTGAAAGTTTACATTCACTTTAACATAGAGATATACTGTATATATAAAATACCAAAATACCATCAGATATATATAGAGATATGTATTTATGAATAATAGTACATATTCTGCTATGTGGGGGAATAGGTTAACACGTGTGCAATATTCTAAGTTTAGCTTTTTGTACGCATTGGGTTAACACAAGATCGATAACTTTTTACTTTTAACTTGTAATACACGTGCTACCTGCCATGAGCAAAAAGCTTACTTCTAGCACAGTTTGTGAGCGGGAACTGTAAATAGCACTCAAGTCGTAATCTGGCGCAATATCAGCTATCAGAGTTATCTTTTGCAATCCATTTCTATCCGCGTGACTGTGGCTGGACTGTTAGCCGATGGACATTTGGCTCACGGACATTTGGCTGACGAATAATAGTCTGATAATAATTAGGGAAGGGAAAAGAAAAGGACAAGAAGGGGTTAAGTAGCACTCATTTCCTATATTGAAGGTAGTAGCATTGAAATCATTCAACTACTGTATGTATAAATCAGTTAAAAAAACTTTACTTTATTAATCACTATTATAAACCAAACTAATCAATATACAAAACCCCTAACAGATCGCTTGTGCACAATAGACTGCAGCACCCAGAGATAGAATGCAGCTCAAACCACCCCCCTGTATTCCTGGCCGGTAACAGGATACGCCGGCTTCAGGTGCCAGGGATGGCTGAGTGATCCTGTAAAATCTCGTGCAATCTATTGCTAAGCGTAGGAGCGATATAGTTAGTATTAAAAACAAAGCCAAACTTAAGGTAGTTAAGCTAAAATTAGCACACAAACGCGTTTCGGCCGAGTAGCGGCCTTTCTCAATGTGTTATCTTAAAAATGACAAGCCGAGTGTGAAGCTGAAACCGCTTTAAATAGCCCAGTTCTGTGTAACAGGGACCAATGGGGGCGTGATTATTGCATACGCCCCCTTCAGAACCAATCATTAGTGCTGTACTGCACACACATATTTCATTGGTACGTTATTCCGGAATGGCTGTGATAACATTGTTGCTATCCAATCAGGATTCACCCATATTATTTATGTTGTTCTGCATTGCACTGTATTACAGAAAGGACTGATAGTATAGCGATTATTTTGCTTCACTCATCTATATCTCTTATCCTTGCGTGCACCCTTTAGAGAAAATATCTACTTTTATCGGTATCGAGTGCAGGATGGCAGCAATTTAGAGAGATGGATTATATTAACCCTTTCTACTCTCTGTGGTTCTACTCGATACCATATTGTCATCCCCGTTAGTAAAAAGGCATTGTGGATATCGTATACTAGAAAATCAATGTTGTTAGTCAAGCATGAGATTATAAGCTGTGCACTATTGACATAGACTCAGGGTATGCTATGACTTTTACCGATGCACCTTAGTCACAAGATTGTATTATACTGCTCGTGTAGGACAAAATTAAAAAAATAAAAATATTATGAACATGAATTGCCTTCGATCAAACTGAAAACATGGTTAACCTAATAGTATTATGATGTTAATCAAACAGTGTTTATATATATCTTTTGAATGCGAAACACCACCTAGATAAATAATATTTTTTGTTTATTGTAGTATGAGACAAATTCAGAATGTTTGTTATATCGCAAAATTGAAGCATCTTCTATGTATTTAGGTCAATCCCTTGAAGACTTAGTTATGTCTCTCATCTATACTTAGGTTTATTTTTAGGTTTGAAAACAAAACATATCTTAATGCATATATTAATAGTTAATATATAATTCTTGTCTCATTGATTTTCAACATATGTCATTATGATCCAAAAAATCTTTTACTTGGGAATTCTGGGTGCACGTCTAGATAGAGATATTTTATGAAACTCTTACATATGTACACTATTATTTACAAAATTATTTACAGTTGTATCGAATTCACAGGAAGACCCAAAAATTATTATTCTCATTCATGCCCTGTGGCATCACACAATCCAAATTGAATATCCATTTTGCTTCTTTTTGGAGCAAAATTGTTTCTATATTTCCTCCACGGATGCCTGGGCGTAGGCTTTCTAAACCCCAACATCTGAATGTACTGGTTTTACCCTTATGATGGTATAAGAAGTGTCTCGCAACACTTGTGATTTGTTTGCCATTTTCAGTATCTTTCGCAGCATTTCGAATATTACTAAGATGTTCCGTCATCCTCTTTCCCATAGGTCTTGTGGTCATACCTACATATAATAAATTACAGCTGCAGGTTAAGCAGTATATGACATTAGGAGTTTTACAAGTTATGTGGCTCTGGATGGTCCACCGTTTATTGAATCTGTCCATCATTACTTTCTTTTTTACCATGTGTGTACATATTTTACAGTTTCCACATGCTATCGAACCTTTGTAAAGAGGGGGCTTTTTAGCATTTCTATCAAAATGGCTTTGGGTTAGCTGGTCACTCAGGTTGCCTGCTCTTCTATATGTGAATTGGGGTTTTGTAGGGATTATAGAGTTTAACTGGTCATCAGATTGTAAAATATGCCAGTGTTTGAGTATTATGTTGGATACTTGATTGCTTTGACTGGAATAAGTTGAGATAAATCTCAAAGAGTTGAAATTATCCTCTGATTTTTTGGGTTCTAATAGTTCCTGTCTATTCTTATTTATTGCTCGCTGATAGGCTCTCTTTAAGGATTTCTTTGAATACCCTCATTGTAGCAATCTATCTCTTAGTTCATTTGCTGCTTTTCGGAATGATTCAATAGATGAACTATTCCTGCGAATCCTTAGGTATTCTCCTATTGGCAGGCTTTTTATTGTGTTTGGATGGTGAAAGCTCTGCGCATGCAAAATATTATTTGTTGCAGTCGGTTTCCTAAAGGAATCTGTTTCTAAGTGGTCATTCACTTTCTTAATAACTAAGTCCAGGAACTCCACCTTGTGGTAATCCTGTGTCATAGTTAGAAAAAGCCCAAAAGAATTGTTGTTAAGGAGCAAAATGAACTCATTGAGTGTTTCTATAGATCCCTCCCACACGAAGAAAATGTCATCTATATACCTGGACCAGTGGGTAATGTATTTGGTATACTGTAGAAGATTGCTGTTGAAAACTACAGTTTCCTCCCACCAGCCCAGGTATATATTAGCATAAGTAGGGGCACAAGAGGTCCCCATTGCTGTTCCACACAGCTGCAAATAAAATCTCCCATCAAAAACAAAGTAATTATGATCCAAAGTGAATTCCAGTAAATCCATAATGAATTGTTTGGATTCATTGGATAAATTCTGATTCTTTGTTAGAAAGTGGGAAACAGCTCTACATCCCCATTGTTTGTCAATGCTTGTATACAGTGACTCCACGTCACAAGTGACGAGAATCGATTGAGGGGTTATAGTCAGTGTGTTTATCTTATTGAGAATGTGCATCGTGTCCTTCGTGTAGGAGGGCAATGAATCTACAATGTACCTGAGTCTTGCATCCACATATTTAGAGGCCTTCTCCGTTAAGGACCCAATGCCCGAGACAATGGGTCTCCCTGGAGGGCATTTCTGATTTTTGTGGATTTTGGGTAGTAGGTAGAGCGTTGCTATCTTGGGGTTTTTGACATCTAAGTATAGAAATTCCTTTTTGTCAATAATGCCTTCAGCTGCTGCCTGTTTAATTAATCTGTTGTACTGTTTAAGAAAATCTTCTGTTGGATTTCCAAAGAGATTTTTATAGTTTTTAGGATTATGGAGTTGTTTCTTGACCTCAGCTATATACATTTCGGTAGGCCATATAACAATATTCCCACCCTTATCACTCTGTTTGATTTGGACATCAGTCCATTGATTTATTGATTTTAGTGCAAGTTTCTCTTGTTCAGATAGATTATTCAGTGATTTATCATTATCTGAAGAGATAGCTAATATATCCTTGCATACTAAATCTAAGAATGTAATAGTATTGTGAGAAGTACTTGTTGGTGGTATAAAGCTAGATTTGGTCTTTAAAATTTCACGCCATTTATTATCCTTATCTGTTATCTCATTTGGATTAGTTTCTGAGTCTTCTAATAAAGATATTAGGTTTCTGATAGCAGTAGCATCATCAGCATTTAAACCTTCTATTTCTCTGTTAGGTGCAAAGTATTTCTTAAGCAGTAATTTACGTGTAAAAAGGTGTACGTCTTTAATGGTTTCAAACTTGTCTAGTGTGGCTGTTGGAACAAATTACAAGCCTTTTTTCAATACTGAAATTTGTATTTCAGTTAGAGCTCTGTCTGAAAGATTAATAATATTCAGTTCTTTTTGGATTGTTTCTTTTTGGTGAATGGTTTTTGGTGGAACTGGACTTGTTTCCTTGTTCTGGGTTTGTTTACCCCTGCCCCTACGGATTCTCCGCCTAAAGGGATATCTCCATTAGTGTTGTGTGGGGTGATTCTTCTTTTAAGGATTGGTTTAGGTCTTAACTCATCTTCTGAGTTATCGCCATCTGTAATATCACAATCCTTGTCAGAATAATCGGAATCTATAGTAGTGGATTTGTTCGTATTCCACATATACACAGATTTGTTTGCATAATCTGTCAAGTCCCTCTCTATTTTCTTTTCTTTTTTATTAGCAATGTATTTTGCAAACCTGTCAACCTCTTCTTTTGTTTTTGTATAAGACTTTTGAAACTCCTCTTTTAGTTCATACTGTTTTAATTCTTCACCAATTTTTGTTATTTCCTCATTCAATTCGTTTAACTTATCTTTCTCATGCTCTATGAGATAGCCTATAAGTTTCAGTGAGCATTCAGTTAATGCCTCTTCCCACTTAGATTTTAACGTGGGTTTTAGATCTTGGAATGCTGGGAATAATTTGAGTCTCAGACCCCTAGGTATTACTTGGTTGTCATTGTAAAAATTGAACATTCCTATGTTCCATTGTCTTTTAATCTGACGTTTGCGAATACGTTTCAAATTTTTTAGAGATAATAACCATTCCCCCAAATTTGCACTATCTATAGTGCTTTTACTTTGTAATTCAACTGTCAATTTTTTGATATCTTCAGACCACTGGAGCATTTCTGCCCCCAAATTAAAGGCTGCCATTGTGTGGATTGTGTAGTGATTACAATTAATGGTCACATGCACAATAATAGGAAACGGTAGTTTACCCACCAAGCATACAATATTGCAAAATACATTTTATATTGGCACAGTGAATATAATAATAGGAAAAAGGGAATATAGTAATCCCTGGTGCTGACCCTTAAATAAGTATATAATAATTAGGGAAGGGAAAAGAAAAGGACAAGAAGGGGTTAAGTAGCACTCATTTCCTATATTGAAGGTAGTAGCATTGAAATCATTCAACTACTGTATGTATAAATCAGTTAAAAAAACTTTACTTTATTAATCACTATTATAAACCAAACTAATCAATATACAAAACCCCTAACAGATCGCTTGTGCACAATAGACTGCAGCACCCAGAGATAGAATGCAGCTCAAACCACCCCCCTGTATTCCTGGCCGGTAACAGGATACGCCGGCTTCAGGTGCCAGGGATGGCTGAGTGATCCTGTAAAATCTCGTGCAATCTATTGCTAAGCGTAGGAGCGATATAGTTAGTATTAAAAACAAAGCCAAACTTAAGGTAGTTAAGCTAAAATTAGCACACAAACGCGTTTCGGCCGAGTAGCAGCCTTTCTCAATGTGTTATCCTAAAAATGACAAGCCGAGTGTGAAGCTGAAACCGCTTTAAATAGCCCAGTTCTGTGTAACAGGGACCAATGGGGGCGTGATTATTGCATACGCCCCCTTCAGAACCAATCATTAGTGCTGTACTGCACACACATATTTTATTGGTACGTTATTCCGGAATGGCTGTGATAACATTGTTGCTATCCAATCAGGATTCACCCATATTATTTATGTTGTTCTGCATTGCACTGTATTACAGAAAGGACTGATAGTATAGCGATTATTTTGCTTCACTCATCTATATCTCTTATCCTTGCGTGCACCCTTTAGAGAAAATATCTACTTTTATCGGTATCGAGTGCAGGATGGCAGCAATTTAGAGAGATGGATTATATTAACCCTTTCTACTCTCTGTGGTTCTACTCGATACCATATTGTCATCCCCGTTAGTAAAAAGGCATTGTGGATATCGTATACTAGAAAATCAATGTTGTTAGTCAAGCATGAGATTATAAGCTGTGCACTATTGACATAGACTCAGGGTATGCTATGACTTTTACCTATGCACCTTAGTCACAAGATTGTATTATACTGCTCGTGTAGGACAAAATTAAAAAAATAAAAATATTATGAACATGAATTGCCTTCGATCAAACTGAAAACATGGTTAACCTAATAGTATTATGATGTTAATCAAACAGTGTTTATATATATCTTGTGAATGCGAAACACCACCTAGATAAATAATATTTTTTGTTTATTGTAGTATGAGACAAATTCAGAATGTTTGTTATATCACAAAATTGAAGCATCTTCTATGTATTTAGGTCAATCCCTTGAAGACTTAGTTATGTCTCTCATCTATACTTAGGTTTATTTTTAGGTTTGAAAACAAAACATATCTTAATGCATATATTAATAGTTAATATATAATTCTTGTCTCATTGATTTTCAACATATGTCATTATGATCCAAAAAATCTTTTACTTGGGAATTCTGGGTGCACGTCTAGATAGAGATATTTTATGAAACTCTTACATATGTACACTATTATTTACAAAATTATTTACAGTTGTATCGAATTCACAGGAAGACCCAAAAATTATTATTCTCATTCATGCCCTGTGGCATCACACAATCCAAATTGAATATCCATTTTGCTTCTTTTTGGAGCAAAATTGTTTCTATATTTCCTCCACGGATGCCTGGGCGTAGGCTTTCTAAACCCCAACATCTGAATGTACTGGTTTTACCCTTATGATGGAATAAGAAGTGTCTCGCAACACTTGTGATTTGTTTGCCATTTTCAGTATCTTTCGCAGCATTTCGAATATTACTAAGATGTTCCGTCATCCTCTTTCCCATAGGTCTTGTGGTCATACCTACATATAATAAATTACAGCTGCAGGTTAAGCAGTATATGACATTAGGAGTTTTACAAGTTATGTGGCTCTGGATGGTCCACCGTTTATTGAATCTGTCCATCATTACTTTCTTTTTTACCATGTGTGTACATATTTTACAGTTTCCACATGCTATCGAACCTTTGTAAAGAGGGGGCTTTTTAGCATTTCTATCAAAATGGCTTTGGGTTAGCTGGTCACTCAGGTTGCCTGCTCTTCTATATGTGAATTGGGGTTTTGTAGGGATTATAGAGTTTAACTGGTCATCAGATTGTAAAATATGCCAGTGTTTGAGTATTATGTTGGATACTTGATTGCTTTGACTGGAATAAGTTGAGATAAATCTCAAAGAGTTGAAATTATCCTCTGATTTTTTGGGTTCTAATAGTTCCTGTCTATTCTTATTTATTGCTCGCTGATAGGCTCTCTTTAAGGATTTATTTGAATACCCTCGTTGTAGCAATCTATCTCTTAGTTCATTTGCTGCTTTTCGGAATGATTCAATAGATGAACTATTCCTGCGAATCCTTAGGTATTCTCCTATTGGCAGGCTTTTTATTGTGTTTGGATGGTGAAAGCTCTGCGCATGCAAAATATTATTTGTTGCAGTCGGTTTCCTAAAGGAATCTGTTTCTAAGTGGTCATTCACTTTCTTAATAACTAAGTCCAGGAACTCCACCTTGTGGTAATCCTGTGTCATAGTTAGAAAAAGCCCAAAAGAATTGTTGTTAAGGAGCAAAATGAACTCATTGAGTGTTTCTATAGATCCCTCCCACACGAAGAAAATGTCATCTATATACCTGGACCAGTGGGTAATGTATTTGGTATACTGTAGAAGATTGCTGTTGAAAACTACAGTTTCCTCCCACCAGCCCAGGTATATATTAGCATAAGTAGGGGCACAAGAGGTCCCCATTGCTGTTCCACACAGCTGCAAATAAAATCTCCCATCAAAAACAAAGTAATTATGATCCAAAGTGAATTCCAGTAAATCCATAATGAATTGTTTGGATTCATTGGATAAATTCTGATTCTTTGTTAGAAAGTGGGAAACAGCTCTACATCCCCATTGTTTGTCAATGCTTGTATACAGTGACTCCACGTCACAAGTGACGAGAATCGATTGAGGGGTTATAGTCAGTGTGTTTATCTTATTGAGAATGTGCATCGTGTCCTTCGTGTAGGAGGGCAATGAATCTACAATGTACCTGAGTCTTGCATCCACATATTTAGAGGCCTTCTCCATTAAGGACCCAATGCCCGAGACAATGGGTCTCCCTGGAGGGCATTTCTGATTTTTGTGAATTTTGGGTAGTAGGTAGAGCGTTGCTATCTTGGGGTTTTTGACATCTAAGTATAGAAATTCCTTTTTGTCAATAATGCCTTCAGCTGCTGCCTGTTTAATTAATCTGTTGTACTGTTTAAGAAAATCTTCTGTTGGATTTTCAAAGAGATTTTTATAGTTTTTAGGATTATGGAGTTGTTTCTTGACCTCAGCTATATACATTTCGGTAGGCCATATAACAATATTCCCACCCTTATCACTCTGTTTGATTTGGACATCAGTCCATTGATTTATTGATTTTAGTGCAAGTTTCTCTTGTTCAGATAGATTATTCAGTGATTTATCATTATCTGAAGAGATAGCTAATATATCCTTGCATACTAAATCTAAGAATGTAATAGTATTGCGAGAAGTACTTGTTGGTGGTATAAAGCTAGATTTGGTCTTTAAAATTTCACGCCATTTATTATACTTATCTGTTATCTCATTTGGATTAGTTTCTGAGTCTTCTAATAAAGATATTAGGTTTCTGATAGCAGTAGCATCATCAGCATTTAAACCTTCTATTTCTCTGTTAGGTGCAAAGTATTTCTTAAGCAGTAATTTACGTGTAAAAAGGTGTACGTCTTTAATGGTTTCAAACTTGTCTAGTGTGGCTGTTGGAACAAATGACAAGCCTTTTTTCAATACTGAAATTTGTATTTCAGTTAGAGCTCTGTCTGAAAGATTAATAATATTCAGTTCTTTTTGGATTGTTTCTTTTTGGTGAATGGTTTTTGGTGGAACTGGACTTGTTTCCTTGTTCTGGGTTTGTTTACCCCTGCCCCTACGGATTCTCCGCCTAAATGGATATCTCCATTAGTGTTGTGTGGGGTGATTCTTCTTTTAAGGATTGGTTTAGGTCTTAACTCATCTTCTGAGTTATCGCCATCTGTAATATCACAATCCTTGTCAGAATAATCGGAATCTATAGTAGTGGATTTGTTCGTATTCCACATATACACAGATTTGTTTGCATAATCTGTCAAGTCCCTCTCTATTTTCTTTTCTTTTTTATTAGCAATGTATTTTGCAAACCTGTCAACCTCTTCTTTTGTTTTTGTATAAGACTTTTGAAACTCCTCTTTTAGTTCATACTGTTTTAATTCTTCACCAATTTTTGTTATTTCCTCATTCAATTCGTTTAACTTATCTTTCTCATGCTCTATGAGATAGCCTATAAGTTTCAGTGAGCATTCAGTTAATGCCTCTTCCCACTTAGATTTTAACGTGGGTTTTAGATCTTGGAATGCTGGGAATAATTTGAGTCTCAGACCCCTAGGTATTACTTGGTTGTCATTGTAAAAATTGAACATTCCTATGTTCCATTGTCTTTTAATCTGACGTTTGCGAATACGTTTCAACATCTTAGTAATATTCGAAATGCTGCGAAAGATACTGAAAATGGCAAACAAATCACAAGTGTTGCGAGACACTTCTTATACCATCATAAGGGTAAAACCAGTACATTCAGATGTTGGGGTTTAGAAAGCCTACGCCCAGGCATCCGTGGAGGAAATATAGAAACAATTTTGCTCCAAAAAGAAGCAAAATGGATATTCAATTTGGATTGTGTGATGCCACAGGGCATGAATGAGAATAATAATTTTTGGGTCTTCCTGTGAATTCGATACAACTGTAAATAATTTTGTAAATAATAGTGTACATATGTAAGAGTTTCATAAAATATCTCTATCTAGACGTGCACCCAGAATTCCCAAGTAAAAGATTTTTTGGATCATAATGACATATGTTGAAAATCAATGAGACAAGAATTATATATTAACTATTAATATATGCATTAAGATATGTTTTGTTTTCAAACCTAAAAATAAACCTAAGTATAGATGAGAGACATAACTAAGTCTTCAAGGGATTGACCTAAGTACATAGAAGATGCTTCAATTTTGTGATATAACAAACATTCTGAATTTGTCTCATACTACAATAAACAAAAAATATTATTTATCTAGGTGGTGTTTCGCATTCACAAGATATATATAAACACTGTTTGATTAACATCATAATACTATTAGGTTAACCATGTTTTCAGTTTGATCGAAGGCAATTCATGTTCATAATATTTTTATTTTTTTAATTTTGTCCTACACGAGCAGTATAATACAATCTTGTGACTAAGGTGCATAGGTAAAAGTCATAGCATACCCTGAGTCTATGTCAATAGTGCACAGCTTATAATCTCATGCTTGACTAACAACATTGATTTTCTAGTATACGATATCCACAATGCCTTTTTACTAACGGGGATGACAATATGGTATCGAGTAGAACCACAGAGAGTAGAAAGGGTTAATATAATCCATCTCTCTAAATTGCTGCCATCCTGCACTCGATACCGATAAAAGTAGATATTTTCTCTAAAGGGTGCACGCAAGGATAAGAGATATAGATGAGTGAAGCAAAATAATCGCTATACTATCAGTCCTTTCTGTAATACAGTGCAATGCAGAACAACATAAATAATATGGGTGAATCCTGATTGGATAGCAACAATGTTATCACAGCCATTCCGGAATAACGTACCAATGAAATATGTGTGTGCAGTACAGCACTAATGATTGGTTCTGAAGGGGGCGTATGCAATAATCACGCCCCCATTGGTCCCTGTTACACAGAACTGGGCTATTTAAAGCGGTTTCAGCTTCACACTCGGCTTGTCATTTTTAAGATAACACATTGAGAAAGGCCGCTACTCGGCCGAAACGCGTTTGTGTGCTAATTTTAGCTTAACTACCTTAAGTTTGGCTTTGTTTTTAATACTAACTATATCGCTCCTACGCTTAGCAATAGATTGCACGAGATTTTACAGGATCACTCAGCCATCCCTGGCACCTGAAGCCGGCGTATCCTGTTACCGGCCAGGAATACAGGGGGGTGGTTTGAGCTGCATTCTATCTCTGGGTACTGCAGTCTATTGTGCACAAGCGATCTGTTAGGGGTTTTGTATATTGATTAGTTTGGTTTATAATAGTTATTAATAAAGTAAAGTTTTTTTAACTGATTTATACATACAGTAGTTGAATGATTTAAATGCTACTACCTTCAATATAGGAAATGAGTGCTACTTAACCTCTTCTTGTCCTTTTCTTTTCCCTTCCCTAATTATTATATACTTATTTAAGGGTCAGCACCAGGGATTACTATATTCCCTTTTTCCTATTATTATATTCACTGTGCCAATATAAAATTTCTTTTGGAATAATAGTCTGACACACAAGTGGCTGTCAGATAACAGTCCGGCCACAAGATAGATAGATAGATAGATAGATAGATAGATAGACTTGATAGATAGATTAGATAGATAAATAGATTTGATAGATAGATAAATTCAATAGGTAGATAGATTCTATAGATAGATAGATAGACAGATATATAGATAGATTAGATAGATAAATAGATTTGATAGATAGATAGATAGATACATTCAATAGATAGATTCCATAGATAGATATATAGATAGAATTGATAGATAGATAGATAGATAGATAGATAATTTCCCAGACAGAGAATTACAAGACGTGCGGGCTGGGACCCATGGCTAGGTTCCCAAAGGCGGTTGCGGCGGCCAAGGCTCTTATTAGAACAAAGCACTCTGGACCGTATCTGCCCTCGGCCAAACTCAGAACATGCTTCGTCATTCTGTCCGTTGGCCAAATGTCCGTCGGATAGAAGGCTGTTGGCCAAATGTCCGTCTGCATTTTGTCAGAGCACCCGTACAACTCGTATACCCATCTAAATGCAAATTTTAGGTTATGTGGATGGCCAGACTATGCACTGTCTTTCTATTGCTATATGGACATTTTACAACTTTCACAAGGAGTCTTTTAAACTATATTAATTTCTAGTGTTTGTAAAAGGCCCTGGTCCATTTTGGCATGAATTGTACACAAAGTCATTTATACAAATTTTTATACAAAAAACTTATAATAACTTTTTTATCATACAATTTCTTTGGAATAGAGTTGCTACTGTGTTGGTGAAGTATTGTTCTTTGGCCAGATGTTGTGGAGTTGGTGTAATGTAGAGCTGCTGGATCGGTAGCACTGGGTTTTATTCAATGTTAGTTATATGCAACACCATAAGGACCAGTACAGAAGTATACAATCCTCTAAAAGGAGCCCTTGTTGGTCAGGCTCTCTCATCTCATACTTGGGAGAGTGTAATCCTGGACTAATTCCTTTTGGGTGATTGACAAACCTTGCTCACGTGCAACTAGTTATGTGAGAGCAGGAGGTGGGGCTACACATAAAATTGTTTGTGCAATATTAAATGTGGGCAGTGGATGCTATCTTGCAAGCCCTAAATGTAGGGGGATGGATCCCCTGGCTGCATGGGACGTTTGTCTGCCTGCACCATGGGCAACCTAAGTGGCAAAGCAGATTACTAGTGGTGCAAAGTTTTGTTTCATGGTTGCTACTTAAACTCATATCTGATTGCATCAATGATATAATTACTAATATTAGTAGTCAGTGCACTTGATCATTTGATTGTTTCATTTGATATTTACTATGTTGTTCTGGATGACAACGTAACATTGGGGGAAGCATATGCTCTAAATCTGACCTATTTATGCTCTTACATTTTCAGTGTTTGGTTTGTTTAATGCACAAACCTTTGTACTTCCCAATTTTAATCTTGGAACTTTCTAAAAGTTGTTTCTTTCTTCTTCTTGATGACTAAATATAAAATAAATAGTAAGTAGAATAGTATGTAACTACAACAGCTGAAATGCATTACATGGTTCTGTTTTTACTCCTAAGCAATGCATTATATTGAATTGTGAGCAAATAATTTGTGCTGGCAATGATTATTCATTAACATATTTCATTTTAGACATTTCATTAACATTTTTACTGATACATGTTCTTTTTTTGACAAAAAAACATAACAATACATAATTATGTATTCTAAACAGATACTGTCATTTGTATTGGTACACTAATAGAAAACATACTATATTTGGTTAGTTTGTTATGTTTTTGTATCTTCTAACAAATCCTTGTCATTGTATACTCCTATCTCTGTACCCAACGCTGTGGAATTTTGTGGCTCTATACAAATGATTGATAATAATAATAATAATAATAATAATAATAATAAAAAAATAATAATAATACAATTTTAGTAAAAAAGTGGTAACAAAAGGCATTTCATTCACATAAAACCTGAACATTAATGTATATAGGAACTACTTACTAGTCATGCAAGTTGACAGTTAACAAATACAATTCCATATGAAATATTGTTACCATTTACATGGAGAGGTATATTTCTTACCAAACAACCCACCAGGCAGAGACATTGACCTTTAACCCCACTCACGTAGTAAAATTGCAACTCGTATTTTTATCTTACTGTAATGCAGTGAGTTAAATAGTAATACAGCAAAACATGGCTCTGTAAATTGACTATAAAATATATATTATTAAATATTCATTAAGGAGCAAAAACAAATGTCCTGGTATGCTCCAGAAAACATATTGATTGTTGTCAGTCAATGATATTGATACATATGTATAAGCTTAATCCATTCAATTAAGCATTGTCAAAGCCCTCAATGAGAAGCCGTTCAGCGGTGACACCAGAACTATGCAAACACTGGTCATGCCATTAGCACATAAATTTGACTTGCCTATAAGCATATACAGCTTTATTCACCCATCCATATACAGTGCTTCTTGACCAAATATAAATTAAAACATCCAGGATTTGTGGCTATAACCAGGCACTACCTCTCAGCATTTTTATACATTTGATGACACTGTGTAGGGTCTATCAAGTTCCAGTATTGCTGGCATTGAGTCAGCTGGAAGACTCTGAGGTCCCAGTCTGTAAGTTACACCCTTAGTGGTGTCAAGTGTGAGTATATATCTTATGCAGCCTACATAATTCCAAGTTGTCTTTTTGATACGCTATGTGGCGCTCCCAAGTTTTGTTTTTCCACATTTTTGGTGTTAGAGGAAAAATGCCAAACACATCCCTGGAGTGTCCACAGTCTGTCTCTCATCTATGACTTCAAGATCTCCTAATCACCTTTACACTTTACACATGCACATACTTTACACGTACATACAGTATATTGATATTAACTGTTTTTCAAGAATGTTCCCAACGTTTTTGCATTTGTGATTATTGTTTATCTGATTTGCAATCAGTTCGTGTTTCACGAGATATCATGTATAAGGACGCAACTCACACAACTATAGACATTAAAGGGACATGAAGCCCAAAAAATGTATTTCATGATTCAGAAAGAGAATATACGATTTTCAACAACTTTCTAATTTACTCCTATAATCTAATTTGTTTTCATTCTCTTTGTATCATTTGTTGAAGGTGTAGCAATGTACTACTGGTTTCTAATTGAACACATAGGTAAAATAATGATTAATTCATTTAAAACATTTTCTTGCCATTACATAGAGGTGCTATTTTGACATCTAAGGTTGATTAAACTTTGTTCCAGGCTATGCCTATTACATTTTCACACGTGAGAGAGGAAGTCCTTCGACAGCAACAGTAAATTCCCCTGGAATGCATTATTCACAAAAATCTCTATTTTTCAAATGCTGTTATTCATCAGAAGGTAAATACAGCAATTTTATATCCGCTCATTTTAAAAAAGGTTCCAATTTACTTATGTTATCAAATTTGCTATATTCTTAATGATTTTCTGTGTTAAAGAGATACCAATTTAGGCATCATGACAGGAAATTGGCCTGCCACCTAGTTCTCTTGCAAATAGATAACATTCTTGCAAAACTGCTGCTATATAGTGCTCCAGAAATGGGCTGGCTCCTAAGCTTACGTCCCCGCCTTTCAACAAATGATACCAATAAATTAGAAAGTTGTTTAAAATTGCATGCTCTACCTCAGGGGTATCAAACTCAATGTATCTGGGGGCCATTGGCCAAGTGTCCTGTGCTCATGGGGGCCACTTGAACTGAGTAAGTGTTAGATATACTAGGAACTGGAAGTGACATTTACCCAAGTAGTAGTGCATGGTGGGAGTTGTAGCCCACAACAGACATACATAGTTGTTTATATTTATCTTGTGAGTGCCAAATTAAGTGATCATTCTGGAACTGTATAACAATGTCAAAAATGACATTTATCCAAGCAGTGCATTATGGGAGTCTACACTGGACTCTTGTCTTTATATTTATCATTTGAGTGCCTATACATAACATCAACTAGTTACACCTCTTAGAACCCTAAAAAAAAATGACAGCCCAAATTAATAGTTTACCTTAAACAAGAGAGGGCCACATAAAACTATCTTGGGGGCTTCATATGGCCCCAGGGCCTCTACTTTGAGACCACTGCTCTACCTGAATCATCAATCCTTTTAAGTAAATACACATTTCATATACTGTATAGTTATGGGAGAATATATAAAAACGTTTATTACTATCATGATCTATTTTGGCCACTAGAGGGCAATATGAGTATTATAGAAATTTTAAAGAACAGCACAGGATTTCATATTGCAAAACTTTGATGAGAAAGTGTGCTGATCAAGAACACAGAGTAATTAGTGTCTACTAGGTGTGAGAAAAGAAAAAGAGGTGATACTAAAAGTATAAATTGAGCACACTGAACTTCCCAAACACAAAAGCGCCCCCTAGGTTTGAATTTAAGACCTTTTTATAGCAAGAAATAGGGCAGATTAACATGACCACAACTAGGGATTACAAAGAGAAGTATAATACTGTTGTAATGTTATATATTTTCCACTCTGAAGCTGTTAGCCCCAGAGAGTTGTGTTTAATCAAATGCACAGCAAACTTAAAATGAAATTCTCCATACATTAATAAATGAAAATTAAACAACAAAGCTAGATGTATTCATTATTTATTTTTCTTGCTTTTGGTTTAAAATACCGTTTGTGGTGTAAAACATCAGCTTGCTACAAAATTGCCTGAACCAGCTTCATACTACTGTGGGATTGCTTAGAGCAGTGCACACACTCTGTTACAGCTAATCATAATTCATTATGCTCAAATGAGATCACTTTAGGATATGTACCTGTTTCAGACAATTTTGGAGCATTTTGAAGCACACTTAGAATATAGAATTTAAACTCCAGCCACTCTAGGGAGCATAGGAGAAGTACAATTTTTATACATAAAATTGATTTTGTTTATAATATTTTTTTTTACCAGTAAATTATGTAGGCAGTAAGAATGGTCACTACTGTGTAAAGTCAAAATATCTTAAGTTACACTTAAAGGGACAGTCTACACCAGAATTTTTATTGTTTAAAAAGATAATCCCTTTATTACCCATTCCCTAGTTTTGCATAACCAACACAGTTATATAAATACACCTTTTACCTCTGTGATTACCTTGTATCTAAGCCTCTGCAAACTGCCCCCTTATTTCAGCTCTTTTAACAGACATCCATTTTAGCCAATCAGAGCTGGCTCACTGGAACTCCACATGCATGAGCACAGTGTTATCTATATGACACAGATGAACTAACATCCTCTAGTGGTGAAAAACTGTCAAAATGCCCTGATTGAAGAGGCGGCCTTAAAGGGATTAGAAATTAGCATATGAACCTCCTAGGTTTAGCTTTCAAATAAGAATACCAAGAGAACAAAGCAAAATTGGTGATAAAAGTAAGTTGGAAAATTGTTTAAAATTACATTCTCTATCTGAATTATGAAAGTTTATTTTGGACTAGACTGTCCCTTTAAAGTTAAACATTTCTTACAGATGAACATATGAACCTTATTTTCCTTAAAATAAGCGCGCATATTACAAGTTTAATATTCAAAATAATCCATAGGATATATCTATATTTTTTACAGTATGTACGCTAACCCGACACTGCATTAGACCTAAAGCGCAAAACGCAAAGTACTATACACATTTAACATTCCTGTGTTCTTCAAATATATATTTTTTTACTTTTTATTATTAAAAATATATTTCTATATATATTTGATAATGTTAAAGGGACACTGAACCAAATTTTTTTCTTTCATGATTCAGAAAGAGCATGACATTTTAATTAATTTTCTAATTTACTCCTATTATCAAATTTTCTTCGTTCTCTTGCTATCTTTATTTTAAAAGCAGAAATATAAATTTTAGCAGCCAGCCCATTTTAGGTTCAGCACCATGGATAGAACTTGCTTATTGCTTACTCACCAATAAGCAAGCATAACCCAGGTTCTTAACCAAAAACGGGCCGACTCCTATGCATTACATTCCTGCTTTTTAAATAAAGATAGCATGAGAACGAATAAAAATTAATAATAGGAGTAAATTAGAAAGTTGCTTAAAATTGCATCTATCTGAATTATCAAAGAAAAAAATTGGGTTTAATGTCCCTTTAATGTTAAATACACATCTATACCTATATATCTATAGGAACAGATATACAGGTATAGGTATATACATATATATATATATATATATATATAAATATGTATTTACAATAAAAAAGAACATTGTTCTGTAAGGGAAGAACTTGGAATGTGAAATATTCATAACTCCTGACGTGTTAGCGCGCAAGTGATAGGTGTAATGTTTTTTCTTCTGTGCTCGCAAAAAGATTACTTCTAGCAAAGTTTACACTGGAATGAAAGCGCTAATTAGCACACCACTTGTAATCTGGCACATTGTAGGAGAGGCATTAGGATTTGCAGAGATTTATCTAAATTAAAGGGACATGAAACCCAAAATTTGATTCAGATAGAGCATACAATTTAATTTTCCCCCCTCTAATTTGCTTCTATTATCAAATTTTCTTCATTCTCTTGATATTTTTTGTTTAAAAGCAGAGACGTAAGCTTACGAGTGTACATATGTCTGGAGCACTATGTGGCAGCAGTTTTGCAAGAATGTTACCCATTTGCAAAAGCACTGTATGGCAGCACTATTTCCTGTCATGTATTACTCTAGATGCTACCTACTGTAGGTATCGCTTCAACACAGAATACCATGGGAATCACGCAAATATGATAACAGAAGTAAATTCTAAACTTGTTTTAAATGGCATTCTCTGTCTGAATAACAAAAGACTGATTTCCAGTTAGCCTGACATTGAGTGATGGGCGCATACTCTGCAGGCTCTGCTATATTTATATTCTTTATATAGGAACCCAAATGACCTCTTTTTTAGCTTTCTGTGTATTGTAGGAATGTTGGATACTGTATTCATTTAAAAATAAAAATGATACACTCACCACACTAGCTTTATCCATTTTACTAGTCCTGATTAAGTAAATAGTTATGGTCAAGCTCTCACTTTTTTATATTTGTATTGATTTACCTTATGTGGATGCATTTTGTAACATATCTCATGTGTTCTGTTTTAGTTTGGTTTAATGTAAGGCATCTTTTTTTGTTCTTCTTGTTAGTTGAAAGCTGCAATGAATGCTACTGCAGATTAAACAATTTCCCAAAAATCTATGTTTTCCTTTTATAAATTAATAAAATGGCCAAAATCAGTGGCTTAAATTAGTGTCTCTTTATTGCAGTTCTCAAGGCACAATAACAGGTCAGATTTTCAGGATTAGCTTGGGTGAGGGCAGGTTAATAATAACCATGGTTACTTATTATCTGATTATTTCCCCTGTGCATTAGTTCAGAAACCCTGAAAATCTGTCCTGGTAGTGTGCCCTGAGTACTGAAATTGACAAACACAAATCTAAATTCATCAAATATTGGGCAAGTTTACATATGCGGCGGCGTCCGCAAAAGCCGACAACACCAGTTTTTAGTCCGGTTTTGCTATCACATATATGGCACCGCATATAAATGCGGCCCATATATTTCACCCGTCGCCTGCTATTTTACTCCCATAAGCTAACATAAGAAACCTAATTTAATTACTAAGCCCCCTAACCTAACACCCCCTAAATTAAACCCAATTACATTAAATTAAAAAATACTAATTTACAATTAAAATAAAAAAAATAACATTACTTTAAAAATAAAAAATACTAAGATTAAATTATTCTAAAATTACAAAAAATAAAAGTCTAACATTACAGAAAATAATAAACCAAATGATCAAAAATAAAAAAATTACACCTAATCCCTATGAAAATAAAAAAGCCCCCCAAAATAAAAACACCCCCTAATCTAATCTAAACTACCAATAGCCCTTAAAAGGGCCTTTTGTAGGGGATTGCCCTAAATTAAACAGCTCTTTTACCTCTAAAAAATACTAAGTCCTCCCATAACAGTAAAACCCCCAAAGCCAAAACCCACCAAAAACTAAAACTAAACTAAACTACCCATTGCTCCTAAAGTGACATTTGTATGGGAATTGCCCTTAAAAGGGCATTCAGCTCTTTTACTGCCCTTAAAAGGGCATTCAGCTCTTTTACTGTCCTTAAAAGGGCATTCAGGTCTTTTACAAGTGCCCATGAAATACCTAATCTAAAAAAGAAAAAAAAGAATTCAGCCTTATTATTGGGGGTTAGATATAGGCTTATATATATATATTTTTTTCTTTTTTAGATTCCCCTTTTAAGGGCAATGCTCCTACAAATGCCCCTTTAGGCAATGGGTAGTTTAGGTTTTTTTAGTGTTAGTTGTTTTTATTTTGGGGGGTTTGGTGGGTGGGGGGTTTTACTGATAAGGGGGACTTATTTTTTTTTTAAAAGTAAAAGAGCTGTTTAACTTAGGGTAAACAAAGGGCTCTTTTAAGGGCTATTGGTAGTTTAGCTTAGATTAGGGAGGTTTTATTTTGGGGGTTCTGTTAGCTATTACTCCCATAACTTTCCCCTTTAGGATAAGTCCTGGATTCCAGTGATGCCTGGCTCTGCCCAGGAAACAACAACTATGCACACATGTGGTCACACCCCTTATGTTAAGTCTTCTCACACAAAACACTGGTTTATCACTGCCCACAAACCCCCTCACCTCCCTGTTCTGGAAAAGTATGTAAATGGCCAATTGCTTTGCTTATTTGGTTTTCTTGATACATAAGCAGTGGCATTTTTAATTTTTGTGTTGCCTTAGAGTCTAAAACTTAGACACTGGTAAAGCTTTTGCCCCTATATTTACTAATATGGTTCACCCACTAAATAGGTTTACACAGAAATATGTTTTTCCACACAAATACAAGGAAAGGATAATAATCCCTTATATGTACAAAATATTATATTAGCATAAAATATTACTTTTATTATTGTATGCTAATAAAAGGCAGTAAAAAAATACAAAATCTTGCTGCCCTGCCGAACAATTAAAACAATACGGCCTAGATTTGGAGTTCGGCGGTAAAAGGGCTGTTAATGCTCCGCGGGCTTTTTTCTGGCCGCACCATAAATTTAACTCTGGTATCGAGAGTTTAATCAAATGCTGCGTTAGGCTCCAAAAAAGGAGCGTAGAGCATTTTTACCGCAAATGCAACTCTCGATACCAGAGTTGCTTACGGACGCGGCCGGCCTCAAAAACGTGCTCGTGCACGATTCTCCCATAGGAAACAATGGGGCTGTTTGAGCTGAAAAAAAACCTAACACCTGCAAAAAAGCAGCGTTCAGCTCCTAACGCAGCCCCATTGTTTCCTATGGGGAAACACTTCCTACGTCTGCACCTAACACTCTAACATGAACCCCGAGTCTAAACACCCCTACCCTTACACTTATTAACCCCTAATCTGCCGCCCCCCGCTATCGCTGACACCTGCATATTTTTTTTAACCCCTAATCTGCCGCTCCGTAAACCGCCGCAACCTACGTTATCCCTATGTACCCCTAATCTGCTGCCCTAACATCGCCGACCCCTATATTATATTTATTAACCCCTAATCTGCCCCCCTCAACGTCGCCGACACCTGCCTACACTTATTAACTCCTAATCTGCCGAGCGGACCTGAGCGCTACTATAATAAAGTTATTAACCCCTAATCCGCCTCACTAACCCTATCATAAATAGTATTAACCCCTAATCTGCCCTCCCTAACATCGCCGACACCTACCTTCAATTATTAACCCCTAATCTGCCGAGCGGACCTCACCGCTACTATAATAAATGTATTAACCC
This sequence comes from Bombina bombina, assembly GCF_027579735.1. Taxonomy (NCBI): domain Eukaryota; kingdom Metazoa; phylum Chordata; class Amphibia; order Anura; family Bombinatoridae; genus Bombina; species Bombina bombina. Next base: position 613,561,832 of record NC_069503.1, on the reverse strand, counting down.
CTAAAGCTAAGTCTAACCCTAATACTAACACCCCCCTAAGTTAAATATAATTTACATCTAACGAAATTAATTAACTCTTATTAAATAAATGATTCCTATTTAAAGCTAAATACTTACCTGTAAAATAAATCCTAATATAGCTACAATATAAATTATAATTATATTATAGCTATTTTAGGATTAATATTTATTTTACAGGCAACTTTGTAATTATTTTAACCAGGTACAATAGCTATTAAATAGTTAAGAACTATTTAATAGTTACCTAGTTAAAATAATAACAAATTTACCTGTAAAATAAATCCTAACCTAAGATATAATTAAACCTAACACTACCCTATCAATAAATTAATTAAATAAACTACCTACAATTACCTACAATTAACCTAACACTACACTATCAATAAATTAATTAAACACAATTCCTACAAATAAATACAATTAAATAAACTAGCTAAAGTACAAAAAATAAAAAAGAACTAAGTTACAAAAAATAATAAAATATTTACAAACATAAGAAAAATATTACAACAATTTTAAACTAATTACACCTACTCTAAGCCCCCTAATAAAATAACAAAGCCCCCCAAAATAAAAAATTATCTACCCTATTCTAAATTAAAAAAGTTACAAGCTCTTTTACCTTACCAGCCCTGAACAGGGCCCTTTGCGGGGCATGCCCCAAGGATTTCAGCTCTTTTGCCTGTAAAAAAAAACATAACATACCCCCCCCCCCCCAACATTACAACCCACCACCCACATACCCCTAATCTAACCCAAACCCCCCTTAAATAAACCTAACACTAAGCCCCTGAAGATCTTCCTACCTTGTCTTCACCATACCAGGTTCACCGATCCGTCCTGGCTCCAACATCTTCATCCAACCCAAGCGGGGGTTGGCGATCCATCATCCGGTGCTGAAGAGGTCCAGAAGAGGCTCCAAAGTCTTCCTCCTATCTGGCAAGAAGAGGACATCCGGACCGGCAAACATCTTCTCCAAGCGGCATCTTCAATCTTCTTCCATCCGGTGCGGAGCGGGTCCATCTTGAAGCAGGCGACGCGGATCCATCCTCTTCTTCCGTTGTCTCCCGACGAATGACGGTTCCTTTAAGGGACGTCATCCAAGATGGCGTCCCTCGAATTCCGATTGGCTGATAGGATTCTATCAGCCAATCGGAATTAAGGTAGGAATTTTCTGATTGGCTGATGGAATCAGCCAATCAGAATCAAGTTCAATCCGATTGGCTGATCCAATCAGCCAATCAGATTGAGCTCGCATTCTATTGGCTGATCGGAACAGCCAATAGAATGCGAGCTCAATCTGATTGGCTGATTGGATCAGCCAATCGGATTGAACTTGATTCTGATTGGCTGATTCCATCAGCCAATCAGAATATTCCTACCTTAATTCCGATTGGCTGATAGAATCCTATCAGCCAATCGGAATTCGAGGGACGCCATCTTGGATGACGTCCCTTAAAGGAACCGTCATTCGTCGGGAGACAACGGAAGAAGAGGATGGATCCGCGTCGCCTGCTTCAAGATGGACCCGCTCCGCACCGGATGGAAGAAGATTGAAGATGCCGCTTGGAGAAGATGTTTGCCGGTCCGGATGTCCTCTTCTTGCCGGATAGGAGGAAGACTTTGGAGCCTCTTCTGGACCTCTTCAGCACCGGATGATGGATCGCCAACCCCCGCTTGGGTTGGATGAAGATGTTGGAGCCAGGACGGATCAGTGAACCTGGTATGGTGAAGACAAGGTAGGAAGATCTTCAGGGGCTTAGTGTTAGGTTTATTTAAGGGGGGTTTGGGTTAGATTAGGGGTATGTGGGTGGTGGGTTGTAATGTTGGGGGGGGGGTATGGTATGTTTTTTTTTACAGGCAAAAGAGCTGAAATCCTTGGGACATGCCCCGCAAAGGGCCCTGTTCAGGGCTGGTAAGGTAAAAGAGCTTGTAACTTTTTTAATTTAGAATAGGGTAGGGAATTTTTTATTTTGGGGGGCTTTGTTATTTTATTAGGGGGCTTAGAGTAGGTGTAATTAGTTTAAAATTGTTGTAATATTTTTCTTATGTTTGTAAATATTTTATTATTTTTTGTAACTTAGTTCTTTTTTATTTTTTGTACTTTAGCTAGTTTATTTAATTGTATTTATTTGTAGGAATTGTGTTTAATTAATTTATTGATAGTGTAGTGTTAGGTTAATTGTAGGTAATTGTAGGTAGTTTATTTAATTAATTTATTGATAGGGTAGTGTTAGGTTTAATTATATCTTAGGTTAGGATTTATTTTACAGGTAAATTTGTTATTATTTTAACTAGGTAACTATTAAATAGTTCTTAACTATTTAATAGCTATTGTACCTGGTTAAAATAATTACAAAGTTGCCTGTAAAATAAATATTAATCCTAAAATAGCTATAATATAATTATAATTTATATTGTAGCTATATTAGGATTTATTTTACAGGTAAGTATTTAGCTTTAAATAGGAATCATTTATTTAATAAGAGTTAATTAATTTCGTTAGATGTAAATTATATTTAACTTAGGGGGGTGTTAGTGTTAGGGTTAGACTTAGCTTTAGGGGTTAATCAATTTATTAGAATAGCGGTGAGCTCCGGTCGTCAGATTAGGGGTTAATAATTGAAGGTAGGTGTCGGCGATGTTAGGGAGGGCAGATTAGGGGTTAATACTATTTATGATAGGGTTAGTGAGGCGGGTTAGGGGTTAATAACTTTATTATAGTAGCGCTCAGGTCCGCTCAGCAGATTAGGGGTTAATAAGTGTAGGCAGGTGTCGGCGACGTTGAGGGGGGCAGATTAGGGGTTAATAAATATAATATAGGGGTCGGCGGTGTTAGGGGTAGCAGATTAGGGGTACATAGGGATAACGTAGGTGGCGGCGCTTTGCGGTCGGAAGATTAGGGGTTAATTATTTTAAGTAGCTGGCGGCGACGTTGTGGGGGGCAGGTTAGGGGTTAATAAATGTAATACAGGGGTCGGCGGGGTTAGGGGCAGCAGATTAGGGGTACATAAGTATAACGTAGGTGGCGGTCGGCAGATTAGGGGTTAAAAATTTTAATCGAGTGGCGGCGATGTGGGGGGAGCTCGGTTTAGGGGTACATAGGTAGTTTATGGGTGTTAGTGTACTTTAGGGTACAGTAGTTAAGAGCTTTATGAACCGGCGTTAGCCAGAAAGCTCTTAACTCCTGCTATTTTCAGGCGGCTGGAATTTTGTCGTTAGAGCTCTAACGCTCACTTCAGAAACGACTCTAAATACCAGCGTTAGAAAGATCCCATTGAAAAGATAGGATACGCAAATGGCGTAGGGGGATCTGCGGTATGGAAAAGTCGCGGCTGAAAAGTGAGCGTTAGACCCTTTAATCACTGACTCCAAATACCAGCGGGCGGCCAAAACCAGCGTTAGGAGCCTCTAACGCTGGTTTTGACGGCTACCGCCGAACTCCAAATCTAGGCCTACACCTTTGTAACAAAATTAGATTGTTCTGCAGTGCAAAATTGTTGCCACATTTTAACAACAATATATATATATCCTGGGATGCTATATTTTTAACTATGACATAAATTAGGAATTAAGAAGAAAACTTTCCCTAAAGGGACATGAAACCCACATTTTTTCTTTTATGATTTAGAAAGAGAATGCATTTTTAAACATCTTTCTAATTTACTTCTATTATCTAATTTGTTTTATTTTCTTGATATTCTTTGCTGAAAAGCATATCTAGATATGCTCAGAAGCTACTGATTGGTTGCTGCACATGAAAGCCTCAGGTGATTGACTCACCTATGTGCATTGCTTTTTCTTCAAATAAATATCTAAAAACTGAAGCAAAATAAATAATAGAAGTAAATTGTAATGTTGTTTAAATTTGTGTGTTCTATCTGAATCATGAAAGAAAGATTTTGGGTTTAGTGGCCCTTTAATGGTAATTAATGAACTAAGTTTTAACATAGTGAAGAAATTATCTAGCAATTACCAAATAAGACCAATTTGGAGATTTTCCGACCTCCCTGCATATATTTTCCTTGAAGGTATAGATCGATTATTCAAGTATTGGTTAAGTTCAAGTATTTATCATTAAATATTGTTAAATATTGTTAAATAAAAGGTGAGCTAGTTAAAATAACAAACATTCCCCTTATTCTAACTTGCTCACCTTTTGTTTAACAATATTTAATGATAAATACTTGAACTTAACCAATACTTGAACGATCGAGCTATACCTTCAAGGGAAATATATGTGGGAAGGTGAGAAAATCGCTTAGCCCAAATCGGTCTTATTTGGTAATTGCTAGATAATTTTTTCACTATAATAATAATATGAAAATAAAAATATAGCATATGTAGCGCTTGACACGTGAGGCGTTCTCCTCCTTACTTATACTTATACTAATATATGTACCAGCTCAGTGTGAATTTAGTTACCACTGCGACTGTTACACTCATTATATTACAAGATAGGTACCACATATTTTTCACAATTCCCAGACAAATATCTGTTTAATACTTAAAGAACCATTAAAAACAATAGAATTGTACAATCAACAAGGGCATAATAAAAAGACAATGCAGCAGCACTCTGAAATTTAACCCCTTAAGGACCAGCGACGTACCCTGTATGTCGCTGGCCTTTTTTTGGGACTTGATTGCTTTATAGCGTGGTCTTGCCACCAGCATTGAGACTGCTCTATTGCACAAAGCCTGCTGGAGGGAGGGAATTAATAGCGTGTTCTTGCTAGACTTGTGCTATTATGTCCTGATAAAACCCTTAACGACCATTGACATACAGGGTACATTGTGGTCATTAAGGGGTTAAATGAGCAGTGGATTCTTTCTGACAAATTCCAAAGTTTGCTGGCCCCCTATATCATATGACAGCCATCAGCCAATCACAGACTCATGTATGTATACACAGAGAATTCTTGCAAATGCTCAGTGGTAGCTGGTGCCTCAGAAAATGTGCATTTAAAAAGACTGCACAATTTGATAATGGAAGTAATTTGGAAAGTTTCTTACTGTATGTTCTATCTTAATCATAAAAGTTTAACTTTAGCCTCCCTTAAACCCCTTAACAACCTGTCTGGTCTGTTAATGGTGCGTGATTTTTTTGATAGCGCAGTAGACCCTGCTTTTTCAGGAGGTCTGCAGGAGGGAGGGAGGTCATAAAAGCACTTTTATGTCTTGCCGCTGGGCTCGAGAACCACACTCTTACGGCCTTAAAAAAAACATTAACAACCAGCAATTTACAGGGTATGTCGTGGTCGTTAAGGGGTCAATGTAGTGACATCAATTAGTAACAATATATCAGATGCAGTTGATAATATCTACTCCACTCATATCTCCATGAGTTATATTAACTGGCAATAGTATTATTTAGGCTGCTGCTATGATACACATTCATGATTAATTCACAGTGGAGTAACTATCTTCTAGATTACGAGTCTTGCGTTAGCCTTAAAAAGCAGCATTGAGAGGTCCGTTGAGAGGTGTACCGCTCACTTTTCTTCCGCGACTCGAGCATACCGCAAATCCCCTTACGTCAATTGCGTAGCCTATCTTTTTAATGAGATTTGCCTAACGCTGGTATTATGAGTCTTGGAAGAAGTGAGCGGTAGACCCTCTCCTGTCAAGACTCCTACCGCATTTAAAAGTCAGTAGTTAAGAGTTTTATGGGCTTACGCCGTAACATAAAACTCTTAACTAAAGTGCTAAAAAGTACACTAACACCCATAAACTACCTATTAACCCCTAAACCGAGCCCCCCCCCCACATCTGAAACACTTTAATAAATATATTAACCCCTAATCTGCCGACCGGACATCGTCGCCACTTTAATAAATATATTAACCCCTAAACCGCCACACTCCCACCTCGCAAACACTAGTTAAATTTTATTAACCCCTAATCTGCCGTCCCTAACATCGCCGACACCTATCTACATTTATTAACCCCTAATCTGCTGCCCCCAATGTCACCGCTACTATATTAAAGGTATTAACCCCTAAACCTAAGTCTAAACCTAACCCTAACCCCCCCTAACTTAAATATAATTTAAAATAATCTAAATAAAATAACTACAATTAAATAAATTTATCCTATTTAAAATTAAATACTTACCTGTAAAATAAACCCTAAGCTAGCTACAATATAACTAATAGTTACATTGTAGCTAGCTTAGGGTTTATATTTATTTTACTTTGGTACAACTTTGTATTTATTTTAACTAAGTACAATAGTTATTAAAAAGTTATTAACTATTTAATAACTTCCTAGTTAAAATAAAGACAAATATACCTGTAAAATAAATCCTAACCTAAGTTACAATTACACCTAACACTACACTATCATTAAATAAATTACCTAAACTACCTACAATTATTTACAATTAAATTAAATAAACTAAAGTACGAAAAAAACAATCACTAAATTACAGAAAATAAAAAAATAATTACAATTTTTTTAAACTAATTACACCTACTCTAATCCCCCTAACAAAATAAAAAAGCCCCCTAAAATAATAAAATTCCCTACCCTATACTAAATTACAAATAGCCCTTAAAAGGGCCTTTTGCCGGGCTCGCATTCTATTTGCTGTTCCAATCAGCCAATAGAATGCAAGCTCAATCCTATTGGCTGATTGCATCAGCCAATAGGATTTTTCCTACCTTAATTCCGATTGGCTGATAGAATCCTATCAGCCAATCGGAATTCAAGGGACGCCATCTTGGATGACGTCATTTAAAGGAACCCCATCTTGGATGACGTCATTTAAAGGAACTTTCATTCTTCGCTTGGACTTTGTTTGAAGAGGATGGCTCCACGTCGGCTGGATTGAAGATGGACCCGCTCCGCTCCGGATGGATGAAGATAGAAGATGCCGTCTGGATGAAGACTTCTGCCGCTTGGAGGACCTCTTCTGCCCGGATCGGATGAAGACTTCTGCCCCTCTGGAGGTCCACTTGTGCCCGGCTTGGTGAAGGCGGCTCAAGGTAGGGTGATCTTCAAGGGGTTAGTGTTAGGTTTTTTTAAGGGCGGATTGGGTGGGTTTTAGAGTAGGGTTGGGTGTGTGGGTGGTGGGTTCTAATGTTGGGGGGGGTATTGTCTTATTTTTTTCAGGTAAAAGAGCTGATTACTTTGGGGCAATGCCCCGCAAAAGGCCCTTTTAAGGGTAATTTGTAATTTAGTATAGGGTAGGGAATTTTATTATTTTGGGGGGCTTTTTTATTTTATTAGGGGGATTAGAGTAGGTGTAATTAGTTTAAAATTCTTGTAATTCTTTTTTTTTTCCGTAATTTAGTTTATTTAATTTAATTGTAATTAATTGTAGGTAGTTTAGGTAATTAGTTTAATTATAGTGTAGTGTTAGGTATAATTGTAACTTAGGTTAGGGTTTATTTTACAGGTACTTTTGTACTTATTTTAGCTAGGTAGTTATTAAATAGTTATTAACTATTTAATAACTATTGTACCTAGTTAAAATAAATACAAAGTTGCCTGTAAAATAAATATAAATCCTAAAATAGCTACAATGTAACTATTAGTTATATTGTAGCTAGCTTAGGGTTTATTTTATCGGTAAGTATTTAGTTTTAAATAGGATTAATTTATTTAATTATGGTAAATTTATTTCATTTAATTTAAATTATATTTAAGTTAGGGGGTGTTAGGGTTAGGGTTAGACTTAGGTTTAGGGGTTAATAAATTTATAATAGTGGCGGCAACATTGGCGGCGGCAGATTAGGGGTTAATAAATTGAATATAGTTGCAGCAACGTTGGGGGGGCAGATTAGGGATTGATAAATATAATGTAGGTGTCGGCGATGTTGGGGGCAGTAGATTAGGGGTTCATAAGTATAATGTAGGTGGCGGCGGTGTCCGGAGCGGCAGATTAGGGGTTAATAATATAATTTAGGTGTCAGCGATGTTGGGGGCGTCAGATTAGGGGTTAATAAGTGTAAGATTAGGGGTGTTTAGATTCGGGGTTCATGTTAGGGTGTTAGGTGCAGACATAAAATTAATTTCCCCATAGGAAGCAATGGGGCTGCGTTAGGAGCTGAACGCTGCTTTTTTGCAGGTGTTAGGTTTTTTTTAAGCCAGCTCAGCCCCATTGTTTCCTATGGGGAAATTGTGCACGAGCACGTTTAGCCAGCTCACCGCTGACTTAAGCAGCGCTGGTATTGAGGTGAGATGTCGAGCTAAATTTTGCTCTACGCTCACCTTTTTGCGGCTAATGCCAGGTTTAAAAAAACCTGTAATACCAGCATTGTCTTAAGTGAGCGGTGGGAAAAAAAGGCTCGTTAGTAGTGATGTCCCGAACTGTTCGCCCGCGAACGGTTCACAGCGAACATAGGTTGTTCGCGTTCGCGTTTGTGGGCGAACACATGGCGATGTTCGATCCGCCCCTATGTGTTATCATTGTGGAAACTTTGACCCTTTATGTCACAGCCGCCTGACACATTAGAGCCAACCAACATCAGACACTCCCTCACAGACACGCCCAGCTACTCGGAATCCGCCATTTTAGACTCATAACGACCTTGCTTTTTTAATGATAGGACGTGTTATGTTTTTGCTCCTGACATTCATAGGAAAAACATAGCTAGGCTAGTGTATTTACAGTCCAGAAGGACTCCACTCATCTCTGCTGCAAGCACAGCACCCCAAAAAGCCCTTTTTAGGGCTATATTTCGTGCCATTTTTTTATTTTTTTTTTATTTTTTTTTATTAGCATTTACCTGGCTTTCAGCTGTGTGTTTAAGGCTCACAGCATATGCTGTGACTACTGCCACCACTGATATCTCCCTAACAACATTAGTTTAAATTTAACTAACCCAAAAATATAATTATTTTTCTAGTGTAATTTTTTTTCATTTTCTATCAGGCCAGTGTCACACAGCATATACTCTGGTTCATTGCTCTGTGCCAGCCAGCAGCCAGCAGTGTTAATATCCGTTTATAACATTATTTTTAATTTTAAAAAAAAACACAAAAAAATATTTTTCTAGTGTAATCTAATTACATTTACTATCATGCCTGTGTCTGTCAGGCTCACTCAGCATTAATATACCTCTTTTTTTTCAGTCTTTTGGTTAATTGGTCTGTGCCAGGCAGCCACCCAGCACTCATATCTATTTTTCTTTCACCTTAATTTTAATATATAAAAAAAAAAAAAAAGTTTAAATTTGTTTGCTAGTGTAATCAAATCTAATTTTCTATCCGGCCTGTGTGTTTTGCTGACATAGAGAGCCTACTGTGTTTACTTGCTGCCCTCCCTAGTCTATGAGCCACGACTCATATGTGTTTAACCTTTTTTTAATTCCCCCCCAAAAAAAATAATTTCAATCATTTTTCTAGTGTAATCTAATAGTATTTTCTATCAGGCGTGTGTGTATCTGACATACATAGCCTACTGTTTTTAATAGCTGCCCTTCCAAGGCTATCAGCCACGACTCATATGTATGTGCTTAACCTTTTTCTTAAAATTTCCAAAAAAAAGTCTTTAAATCATTATGCTAGTGTAATCTAATTGTATTTTCTATCAGGCCTGTGTCTAACTGTCTATCTGACTTACACAGCATACTGTTGTTATAATTGCTGCCCTACGTAGCAGCCAGCCAGTGCGACCACTCATAGAGTCATATGTGCATTGCACTTCTTAACATAATTTTAATATTAAAATCTAAAATTTTAAAATATTTTGCTAGTGTAATGTAACTTAATTTTCTATCAGTCCTGTGTTTTTGTTACTTACACAGCATACTGTGTTAAATTACTGCCCTACCTACCATCCACGACTCATATCTGCCAGCCTGTCTGCCAGGCCCAAGTAGCCAATTAGTGGCACCAATCACAATTCTTGTAACAGTAATAAAAAAAAACAAACATAATTTTTTGGACTGCAAATATTCAGTCTCCTAGGGCCATTGAATTTCATTTACCTCCTGCCTGCCACTGCCAGCCTTTTGTGCCAGGCCGTCTAGCCAACTATTTACACCAATCATAATTGTTGTCATAGTCAGACAGTATAGTTATTAATTTAAATAAAAAAATTTTTTAGTGTTGATCTTAACCCTCAGTTTGCTTGTGCCTTTGAATTGCACTTTTCTACAGCCTTCCAAGCCTGTGTGCCAGGCCTACTTAAAAAATATTTACACCAATCATATTTGTTGTGACAGTTATCTAATAATTAAAAATTAAAATTTTTGGTAATAGTTGCTGTGATTTGAATCCTCAGTTTGCTGGTGCCATTGAATAGCACTTTCCTCCTGCCTTGCAGCCTGCTGTGAGCCAGGCCTACCTAGCCAATTGTTGTCAGCAATCATATTTCTGTTAACAGTATTTCAAAAATTGTCAATCATCACTGTTTAGACTGTCAGTAATCAGTCTCCTAGTTTCCTTGAATTGCATCTCCCTCCTGCCTGCCATCCTTTTGTGCCAGGCCGTCTTGCCAACTATTTACACCAATCCAAATTTTTTGTCACAGTATAGTTACTAATTACAATTAAAAAAAATCTTTATTGTTGATGATCTTAACCCTCAGTTTGCTCGTGCCTTTGAATTGCACTTTTCTACAGCCTTCCAAGCCTGTGTGCCAGGCCTACTTAAAAAATATTTACACAAGTCATATTTGTTGTGACAGTATTCTAATAATTAAAAATTAAAGTTTTTGGTAATAGTTGCTGTGATTTGAATCGTCAGTTTGCTGGTGCCAATGAAACGTACTTTCCTCCTGCCTTGCAGCCTGCTGTGAGCCAGGCCCCCACCTAGCCAATTGTTGCCAGCAATCATATTTCTGTTAACAGTATTGCAAAAATTGTCAATCATCACTGTTTAGACTGTCAGTAATCAGTCTCCTAGTGTCCTTGAATTGCATCTCCCTCCTGCCTGCCATCCTTTTGTGCCAGGCCGTCTTGCCAACTATTTACACCAATCCAAATTTTTTGTCACAGTATAGTTACTAATTACAATTAAAAAAATCTTTATTGTTGATGATCTTAACCCTCAGTTTGCTCGTGCCTTTGAATTGCACTTTTCTACAGCCTTCTAAGCCTGTGTGCCAGGCCTACTTAAAAAATATTTACACCAATCATATTTGGGTGTTAGTCTAAGACCACTCGGCTTTTTTTTGGGTTTGGGTGCAGCTAATCATGAAGGACAGATAGACCTGCCACCATTTGGTGTTGTAACAGGTATGAAAATGCAAAGAACAGTACTACATAACACAACCTACTTACCATGGGTCCCAGAACATATGTTTGGTTGTTATATTTTGTAAGGGTAATCATGCAGGCCATATAGACCTCCACCGATAGGGTGAGTGTGAGTAACAGCTATTAAAATGCGAAGGACATTACTAATTAACACAACATAGTTACCATGGGTCGCAGACCAAGAGCAGATGTCTTATTATTATATTTTGTATGGGTAATCATCCAGGCCGTATAGACCTCACCAAATAGGGGGAGTTACAGAGATTAAAGTGCTAAGAATGGTAGTACTTAAAACACAACCTCGTTAAATTAGGTAGCAGACCACATGTCTTATTATTATAATTTTTCAGGGTAATCTGGCAGGCCATATAGAACTCCCCCGATAGGGGGGGGGAACAGGGATTAAAGTGCTAAGAAAAGTACTAATTGACACAAGCTAGTTGGGTCCAAGAACGCATGTTTGATTATAAGAATTTATTAGGGTAATTATATATCTAACAAATCTATCTATTTCTCTTCTATCGATTCTATCTAACTATCAATCTATGTATATCTATCTATCCTATCTATCACTATCAATCTATCTTCTGTCCGGGATGTTTTGAGACAGCCACTTTGGGAATGTTAGTTGATTTAGACCCATTATGGCTTAAAAGCAGACTCTGCATCAACTATGTAATTTTCCATGGGAGTTTTGCCAGGGATCCCCCTCCAGCATGCAACAGTCCAGGTGTTAGTACCCTTGAAGCAACTTTTCCATCACTATTGTGGCCAGAAAGAGTCCTTGTAGGTTTTAAAGTTTGCCTGCCTATTGAATTCAATGGCGGTTCGCGCGGTTCGCACGTTCGCGAACAATACCGGAAGTTCGAGTCCGCGGTTCGCGAACCGAAAATTTTAGGTTTGCGACATCACTACTCGTTAGCAACGCACCCCTGTTACCGCAAAACTCGTAATCTCGCCGTATATTTTTATTACAGCCAATATGGAATTTATTAAAAATATGTAGTTTTGGGAAAGTGCATGATAATTTGAGTTTACAGTACTCCATGGTTTTAAATCACTCTCTTGTTTTTAATTATATCTCATTAAATGTTAAGTTTTAATTTTACTTTATATTATATGTTGGAGTTCAGGCACAGGGTGCTAATAAGTGTATCCTCTAAGGGATTTTTTCCCCTTTTATTTTAGATTTAAATTGATACTCAGCACCACTTCCGAACACTATAAATGATATGTTATCACAAATTCATTATTAATTGAATAAATTATTCACAGTAATATTACTACAGGAAGCTTGCCAGAAGTAGTGCCATTGATTGTGTGTGTGAAATAAATAGTTATCATCAGTGTCAGACTTGTGCTGGCCTTGGGCCATTATTAATTAAAGCCCTATTAGCCAAAGGAAATTGCAATATAAAACATACATATATATATATATGGAGTTTTCATATAACTGTATCTGATAGCTTCCTTATCAATTAAATAAAAATTAGGTTCTAAGATAAAAAACTGCAGCAAGATGGGATGCTTAAATACTATATGTAACACATCAGAAATCACAATATGGCAGAAATCACCAATATGGCAGACATTTAAGCATTAAAACTAAGCATCTTAGACTTTTTATTAAATAAATTAAATTACAATTACATTTAAGCCAGGGTTGGCAATTCCCTTTATTGTTACACATTTTTACATCAATTTCTATATGTCTCTATTTAAGTTAAAAGGGAAATTCCATCCAAAATTGCATTTTTAGTTTTGCATGGAAGCATTTTTGCAACACACTGTATGTTTTGACTGTTTCATTTTTTAACTGTGCTCAGTTACATGAAGCATACCTAGATATTCTTAGTGATTCAACATAATATAGGGCTTAGTTTCTCAACCTGTGGCTCTTTTACCCAAGAAGTCTCCTATAGCTTTAACAAGGGGGGCTCCCAACCCTTGCATTAATTATTTTTTGCCCTGATATAGCCTAGGTAAACATTCAGGGCCAGATTACAAGTGGATCGGTATGTAACGCTACCGCTCCGCTCGTGTGCTAACGCCGCTAGAAGTAAGCTTTTTGCACGCGTAGGGTAGCGATCGTATTGCAAGTTGAAAGTAAAAAGTTTTCGCTCGTGCGCTAACCCCATGCACAAAAAAATTAAGTAAGGATATTGCATGTGTGTTAACGTATTTCCCATAGAAGAAATTGGAGCAAAAAAAGTGGAAAGAAACACCTTACTTGCTTGCAAACCTGATCCCATATTCTCAAGTGCCCTAACTCAACATGGAATTGTGAATATTTCACATCCCATAGTTCTTAACATAGCAGAATATGTCCTATTTATATATATATATATATATATATATATATATATATATATGATGTTTTTTTGGTACAATATATAGCTATACCTATATATAGATGATTATATACAGTATAGGTATAGATGTATACTGACAATATCTTAATCCTAAAAGCGCTCTTAATAAATCAATACTAGTCCTTTAAACACTTGTGAGAAGTATGGCGAACACATTAATCAGTTATAATAATACTGCAACAGTATATATAAGGAAACAAAAATATATTATATCTGATTGTAAAGTTCAATGTTTAACAATCTTTCTTCATAAATATTTCCACCAAATAACAGTAAAACAAATGATGTGCCTATAACAAATTAATGAAAGGATTGATGTGGAGAGCTCTATTGCTATCTGTTCTGATTGAAAACTCCAGCTCTATCACAAGAAATCTGTTGTGCCAACCTCCACAAACAATCTGATAGATAAAGCACAAAGACGAGCGCATTCCCAAATTCAAAGTAGTATATTTAATGACATGAGTAGCTAAAAACAAATAAACTTACTAGAAGTGTAAAATCACATGCACATTGTAACAGTCCCATTATAAGTCTCTGTATCTCTCCGAGCGTGCTGCCATAATGAATTCATTTAACGTGTTTTTACAACATCGAGGGAGAACAACCATCTGGTAAATTGAGACCTGTATGCGGATTCACCCTGTAAAAGTATCATCTTGCTTTCTTATTAGAGGGTTTGTTTTTATACAATGTGCCAATATAACAGAACGTTTTAGGTGGTTTTCCTTATGTTGTATTATTTATTTTTTTCAGAATATATAGAGCTGAACGTGTGTTTTAAATTCTTTTAGAAATATCAGCAATGTATGATGGTTTAATATTTTAAAAACATTTTATTTGTATATTGTATACAAACTTGCGATCATTCCTTTAATATTATGTGCAGCACATTGCTTAAATATGAGATGTGACTGCACAGTAAATGAAGAATGTATCGGAGTAACACGGCCGGGTCTGACGTTACAATAGATTAAGGGATTAAGAATGTTATGAATGGAAAGTAGGATAGACTTCTTCTGTGACACCAGGCCCCGTATTGATTTCCACACAAAGGGCCAGATTACAAGTTGAGCGCTATAAATATTGCTTTTGCAAAAGCGATATTAGTGCTCCACTGAGAAATACCAGTGCACGCACGAGAGCGTGTTTCCTTAGGCTCCAATGGGAACGAGAACCTATCGCAGCGAAGGGGGTAAGTTGCACAACGATAGGCAGCATTTTAAATATATATGTATATGATTATATTTATACAGTATATACATATACATATATCAGCATATACATATATAATACATATACATATATAAGCATGTACATATATATTTACTGGGAACACACGGTTCCCATAGACTACAATGTAAAGTCTTTTTTTTTCTAACAACCCACACCCGCCAAAACTCCCTAGTGCAGTTTTTTATTATTATTTTTTTTAATAAAAAACTATAATGCCCTCTATTTTGGGTGCATTTAGAGCAATTTTGCAAAATTAACCAGAGATATCATCTCTGGTTATTTTTCTGAGCGCTGATAACCAGCCACCAGCGTTTGCGGGCGCACAATAAATTAGCGCTCCAATTGTAATCTAACCCAAAATGGACAGAGTTATGTCTGTGTATATGAATTCCTGGCACGTCTTCTCTGACTTCTGACCTTGCAGTGACCCTTGAAAAAGTTGTCAGGAAGTCCCACGAAATGCGTAGTTTTTTTTTTTAACCCCTTACGGACCCGGCATTTCAGACAAAAACTTCCCCAAAAGACCAGAGCATTTTTGCCATCACTACATTTAAACAGAAATAGAGCCTTTTTTATATTTACCTATCAAAACTATATTTTTTTAGTAGACAACCAAAGTATTGATCTAGGCCCATTTTGGTATATTTCATGCCACCATTTCACTGCCAAATGCGATCAAATAAAAAAAAAATCGTTAACTTTTTCACAATTTTAGGTTTCTTACTGAAATTATTTACAAACAGCTTGTGCAATTATGGCACAAATTGTTGTAAATGCTTCTCTTGGATCCCCTTTGTTTAGAAATAGCAGACATATATGGCTTTGGCATTGCTTTTTTGCAATTAGAAAGCCGCTAAATGCCGCTGCGCACCACACTTCTATTATGCCCAGCAGTGAAGGGGTTAATTAGGTATCTTATAGGGTTAATTTTAGCTTTAGTGTAAATTAACCCTAACACATCCAACCCCCTGATCCCTCCCTGACCTCTCTCAAACAGCTCTCTTCACTCCCCCACCCCCCAAAGGTCACCCCATATTAAGTACTTGCAGAAACTCTGCCAGTATAAAAACAAAAGTTTTTTTATTTATTTATTTTTTAAAATATTTTCTGCAGGGTGGTATCCCCCTTTACCTCCCAACCTCCCTGACCCCCCACAAACAGCTATCTAACCCTCCCCCTCTACCTATTTGTTGCCATCTTAGTTTGCTGCAAATTAGGAGGGGGGATTTAAAAAAATTAAAATACCCATTTTTTTCTGTAGTGTAGCTGCCCCCTTAATACCCCCCTCCCCCTCCCAGATCCATTTCCCTCAACGAATCCCACATAGGATCCCCCTTATTGCCCCTCCTCACTCCTTCCCCCTCACTGCCAGCTTCTTTTTTTTTCTTTACATGTAACATTGCGTAGCAGTCCCACCTGATGCCGCCCTCCTCCTGCCCCCTCCAGCGATGGGCCGCCCACCCGCCTTCCTTCTTACCCTCCCCCTCCCACCCACCAACTATCGGCACCACCACTGTCCAATGTAGAGAGGGCCACAGAGTGGCTATCTCTGCATCGGTAACTCTGCAACTCTATTTCTGCAGTGCCCCACTCATGGGGCATGCAGAAATAGCGCAATGTATATGTATATACACACATACAGTACATATATATATTTAGACATGTGTGTATATATATATATATATATATATATATATATGTATGTATCTCTATGTTAAAGCCCTTTGTCTGCTTTTTTTTCTAACACCTGAGACCTCATATCTTTGAGCCCTTACAACTTTTTTGTGCATTTTTTTGGATTATTTTTTATTAGACAGTGTTATTATGTAACTGTACTTTGTAATGTATTTTTGATGTGTTTTGTAATACATTTTTATTTTACAAAACAGTTAACTCGAGCTCTGAGGATGCAGTAATAATTCTAGCATAAATTGCGATTGAGCTCACGCGTTTGCATTTACTTTCAAGATAAACCAAATGTGCA
Organism: Bombina bombina; assembly: GCF_027579735.1. Lineage (NCBI taxonomy): Eukaryota > Metazoa > Chordata > Amphibia > Anura > Bombinatoridae > Bombina > Bombina bombina. The sequence continues at coordinate 613,545,009 of NC_069503.1, read as the reverse complement.
CAAACACCGAGATAAACCCCTTTTCGCTTGTGCGTTACTGTTAGCATGCCAATTGTAAAAGGCCCTCAATTTTTCACAAAAATCAGCCGTTTTCAGTTCTGCCCTGAAGCACCCCTCACAGGCCAGATTCTAATTCCCCGTCGGGTTGGTCAGCTGCTCACTTGCTGTGACTTACTCACCTATGCTCAGGGAGGCAAATCCTTAGAATCTTGCCTGTAAGTGACATTTGAGGGCTGGTGTTGAGAAATAATGATAGAAAGTTTGTCACAGGGAATATGCCCGGTAAAGTGTATAGCACTGTGAAAAGGTGTCACAGAGACAAGTGCCTGCCACATATAGAGCCACAGCAAAATATCCCAAGGGAAATTTGCCATGATAATATGTGCTAGGTAAATTACTAAAGCCTGTGTTCTGTCGAGAACTTCTATTCATCAAAAACTCCAATCTGACATCACTTCCGGTGACTCTTTAATTTTAATATCTGTTTTGCCTCTGTCTAGAGGGCCACTGCAGAGCCTTTGGCATACACCCCAAGTAAACCTTGGGGTATGAGGTTTACAAGGTGGGCTTTGCCCCCCTTGAACCCCCCAGGCAGAAACAAAATAGATAGTGAAGATAGGCGATTACAGAGCCTATCTGATTGGTTGTGAATCCGGTCACTCACTGGACAAGGACCAATCAGATGTATGGAAATACCGGAAGTGACGTCTAATAAGTTAGATGTTAGAAGTCAGTGCAACCACAATTCTGAGCACATTTGTTTTCATCAGTTTAACACTGATCCTCAACAGAATGCCAATAGCATTGTTTATTAATAAGTATGTCTTATTTGCATGATTATCAAGAAACATTGTTAAATATTTAATAGTGTTTTGTTACTTTATGGTGTTACACAAAGAGTTGCTACGTAAAACCTTGTTAATAAAAGATCATTATATTATTTTAAGTGACTAAACTATTTCCAATCCATGTAGAAAATATAGCAATATTACAATAAGATCTGAACAATTATACAGGTAGAAAACTCTTTATCCAAACTATTTGCGACAAGAAAAGGTTTGGAATATTTGCATCTTTAAAATGGGACAATTTGGAGGGGATGCAACCGAGTGTAAACAGCAATATCTTATGTAATTAAGCAATATTTATATGTCATAATACAGCTTATACATGTAACCTAAAGGTGGTTTTTTTATAGTTTTTTTTTTTTAAAAAAAACATTGATTAAAAAGTTTGGATTTTAGAATAAGTTTGGCTTTTGGAATTACAGATTTAGGGATTTGCACCTATATATGTTTTCTAATATTTAGAGAGATTATATGTTCATAACCACTTGTTTGTGAAATCTCTCAGGAGCAAGACCCAGTTACTGTTCCGTCTCTGCCTACCTTCAGCAATTATCTTTATTTATTTACCCCCTGTATATGGATGCTGAATATTTTCATGCAATGCAAATAAAAAAGGTTATAATAATAATAGTAATAATAATAAACAAGAATACATTAAAATACCTGTTTGCAAATCTGCACAAATACTTCACTAAGAATACCAGCATTTATATAATATGTAAATATTTACACATCCCACATGATGGTTAGTTGAAACAGGTGAAGCAATTGCTTTTAGTGGTTCCTTAATCTCTAAACACAAAGCAGCATTTATAAAGTTGTACATTTTTTAAAAGGCAGATATCTTTTTAAAGAGCCCATGAAGATTAACTGTGTCATTTTTACACTTTTAATAGTATAGTTTGATATTATAAATTTATATTTTGCATATGCTATTCTTTTTATTTTGTGTGTTTGGTTCTAATGTGGGGAAATCATTAATTTTATAAATAAAGCTCGTACAATTGAAAGAATTCCAACAAAAATGGCAGAAATGCTTTAAATGTAGCATTTTTTAAAAAAATGTATAAATCAGAAACATGACAAAATGTATGACCTGCAAGCCACAAGATGTATTTTGTTCTAAACAAGAACATAGTAATTTATTTTAATTAGTAATTAAATAGGTAATTAAATATTATGTACTATTATTGGGTTCTATTCCAATCCTAAGCACCCACACTTATAATTTAAAAACGAAATTATATTTTTGTACAGTGGTGGTGGGTGTAGTCCAGGGTTTCATTTTTGAATTTATATTAAAAAAATCTCACAGGGCTTGGGCTTTTAAAATTGTATGAAAATCTAGGATTTCCCAATTCCAAAATACTGAAAAGAAAAGGATTTTTCCAGTTTGATTTAAACTTAAAATTGACCTCTATTAGGGTCCAAGGCAAAAAGGAAAACACTTCATGCCAGCTATTGGCTCGTAGCCATCTCTCTAATGCAGTGGTGAAATAAAGGTCATTTTTCAATTTAAACCAGACTGGAATCATCCATTTTTCTGCTGCTGGAAACATCAAGTTGTAATGGTTAGGGGTATTTGAACCATAAGGGGCATATGTATCAATTTGTGAGCGGACATGATACGAAGTAGCGTATCATGTCTGCTGCACATCGCTACACATCGATAAATGCAGACAGCATACGCTGTCAGCATCTATCATTGCACCAGCAGTTCTTATGAACTGGTGGTGCAATGCCGCCCGCTGCAGATTCGCAGCCAATCGGCAGCTAGCAGGGGGTGTCAATCAACCCAATCGTATTAGATTGGGTTTATTTCTGTTCGCCGCCTCAGAGCAGGCGGACCGCTGCTTCATAACTTCTGTTTCCAGCGAGCCTTCAGGCTCGCCGGAAACAAGGGGCCTTAAGCTCCCTACGGAGCTTGATAAATATGCCCCTAAATCTTTACTTTCTCCAACATAGGTGTGTCCGGTCCACGGCGTCATCCTTACTTGTGGGATATTCTCTTCCCCAACAGGAAATGGCAAAGAGCCCAGCAAAGCTGGTCACATGATCCCTCCTAGGCTCCGCCTACCCCAGTCATTCTCTTTGCCGTTGTACAGGCAACATCTCCACGGAGATGGCTTAGAGTTTTTTAGTGTTTAACTGTAGTTTTTATTATTCAAACAAGAGATACTCCTTACTATGCAACAATTAACGGCTGTAATGGATAATTCTGTCAAAAACATTTTAGCCAAAATGAACACTTATCAGCGTAAGCGCGACTGCTCTGTTTTAGATACTGAAGAGCATGACGACGCTGATAATAATTTTTCTGAAGGGCCCCTAACCCAGTCTGATGGGGCCAGGGAGGTTTTGTCTGAGGGAGAAATTACTGATTCAGGGAACATTTCTCAACAAGCTGAACCTGATGTGATTGCATTTAAATTTAAGTTGGAACATCTCCGCATTCTGCTTAAGGAGGTATTATCCACTCTGGATGATTGTGACAAGTTGGTCATCCCAGAGAAACTATGTAAAATGGACAAGTTCCTAGAGGTGCCGGGGCTCCCAGAAGCTTTTCCTATACCCAAGCGGGTGGCGGACATTGTTAATAAAGAATGGGAAAGGCCCGGTATTCCTTTCGTTCCTCCCCCCATATTTAAAAAATTGTTTCCTATGGTCGACCCCAGAAAGGACTTATGGCAGACAGTCCCCAAGGTCGAGGGAGCGGTTTCCACTTTAAACAAACGCACCACTATACCCATAGAGGATAGTTGTGCTTTCAAAGATCCTATGGATAAAAAATTAGAAGGTTTGCTTAAAAAGATGTTTGTTCAGCAGGGTTACCTTCTACAACCAATTTCATGCATTGTCCCTGTCGCTACAGCCGCATGTTTCTGGTTCGATGAGCTGATAAAGGCGGTCGATAGTGATTCTCCTCCTTATGAGGAGATTATGGACAGAATCAATGCTCTCAAATTGGCTAATTCTTTCACCCTAGACGCCACTTTGCAATTGGCTAGGTTAGCGGCTAAGAATTCTGGGTTTGCTATTGTGGCGCGCAGAGCGCTTTGGTTGAAATCTTGGTCGGCTGATGCGTCTTCCAAGAACAAGCTACTTAACATTCCTTTCAAGGGGAAAACGCTGTTTGGCCCTGACTTGAAAGAGATTATCTCTGATATCACTGGGGGTAAGGGCCACGCCCTTCCTCAGGATCGGCCTTTCAAGGCAAAAAATAAACCTAATTTTCGTCCCTTTCGTAGAAACGGACCAGCCCAAAGTGCTACGTCCTCTAAGCAAGAGGGTAATACTTCTCAAGCCAAGCCAGCTTGGAGACCAATGCAAGGCTGGAACAAGGGAAAGCAGGCCAAGAAACCTGCCACTGCTACCAAGACAGCATGAAATGTTGGCCCCCGATCCGGGACCGGATCTGGTGGGGGGCAGACTCTCTCTCTTCGCTCAGGCTTGGGCAAGAGATGTTCTGGATCCTTGGGCGCTAGAAATAGTCTCCCAAGGTTATCTTCTGTAATTCAAGGGACTTCCCCCAAGGGGGAGGTTCCACAGGTCTCAGTTGTCTTCAGACCACATAAAAAGACAGGCATTCTTACATTGTGTAGAAGACCTGTTAAAAATGGGAGTGATTCATCCTGTTCCATTAAGAGAACAAGGGATGGGGTTCTACTCCAATCTGTTCATAGTTCCCAAAAAAGAGGGAACGTTCAGACCAATCTTAGATCTCAAGATCTTAAACAAGTTTCTCAAGGTTCCATCGTTCAAGATGGAAACCATTCGAACTATTCTTCCTTCCATCCAGGAAGGTCAATTCATGACCACGGTGGATTTAAAGGATGCGTATCTACATATTCCTATCCACAAGGAACATCATCGGTTCCTAAGGTTCGCATTCCTGGACAAACATTACCAGTTCGTGGCGCTTCCTTTCGGATTAGCCACTGCTCCAAGGATTTTCACAAAGGTACTAGGGTCCCTTCTAGCTGTGCTAAGACCAAGGGGCATTGCTGTAGTACCGTACTTGGACGACATTCTGATTCAAGCGTCGTCCCTTCCTCAAGCAAAGGCTCACACGGACATTGTCCTGGCCTTTCTCAGATCTCACGGATGGAAAGTGAACGTGGAAAAGAGTTCTCTATCTCCGTCAACAAGGGTTCCCTTCTTGGGAACAATAATAGACTCCTTAGAAATGAGGATTTTTCTGACAGAGGCCAGAAAAACAAAACTTCTAGACTCTTGTCGGATACTTCATTCCGTTCCTCTTCCTTCCATAGCTCAGTGCATGGAAGTGATCGGGTTGATGGTAGCGGCAATGGACATAGTTCCTTTTGCGCGCATTCATCTAAGACCATTACAACTGTGCATGCTCAGTCAGTGGAATGGGGACTATACAGACTTGTCTCCGAAGATACAAGTAAATCAGAGAACCAGAGACTCACTCCGTTGGTGGCTGTCCCTGGACAACCTGTCACAAGGGATGACATTCCGCAGACCAGAGTGGGTCATTGTCACGACCGACGCCAGTCTGATGGGCTGGGGCGCGGTCTGGGGATCCCTGAAAGCTCAGGGTCTTTGGTCTCGGGAAGAATCTCTTCTACCGATAAATATTCTGGAACTGAGAGCGATATTCAATGCTCTCAAGGCTTGGCCTCAGCTAGCGAGGGCCAAGTTCATACGGTTTCAATCAGACAACATGACAACTGTTGCGTACATCAACCATCAGGGGGGAACAAGGAGTTCCCTAGCGATGGAAGAAGTGACCAAAATTATTCTATGGGCGGAGTCTCACTCCTGCCACCTGTCTGCTATCCACATCCCAGGAGTGGAAAATTGGGAAGCGGATTTTCTGAGTCGTCAGACATTGCATCCGGGGGAGTGGGAACTCCATCCGGAAATCTTTGCCCAAGTCACTCAGCTGTGGGGCATTCCAGACATGGATCTGATGGCCTCTCGTCAGAACTTCAAAGTTCCTTGCTACGGGTCCAGATCCAGGGATCCCAAGGCGGCTCTAGTGGATGCACTAGTAGCACCTTGGACCTTCAAACTAGCTTATGTGTTCCCGCCGTTTCCTCTCATCCCCAGGCTAGTAGCCAGGATCAATCAGGAGAGGGCGTCGGTGATCTTGATAGCTCCTGCGTGGCCACGCAGGACTTGGTATGCAGATCTGGTGAATATGTCATCGGCTCCACCTTGGAAGCTACCTTTGAGACGAGACCTTCTTGTTCAGGGTCCGTTCGAACATCCGAATCTGGTTTCACTCCAGCTGACTGCTTGGAGATTGAACGCTTGATCTTATCGAAGCGAGGGTTCTCAGATTCTGTTATCGATACTCTTGTTCAGGCCAGAAAGCCTGTAACTAGAAAGATTTACCACAAAATTTGGAAAAAATATATCTGTTGGTGTGAATCTAAAGGATTCCCTTGGGACAAGGTTAAGATTCCTAGGATTCTATCCTTCCTTCAAGAAGGATTGGAAAAAGGATTATCTGCAAGTTCCCTGAAGGGACAGATTTCTGCCTTGTCTGTGTTACTTCACAAAAAGCTGGCAGCTGTGCCAGATGTTCAAGCCTTTGTTCAGGCTCTGGTTAGAATTAAGCCTGTTTACAAACCTTTGACTCCTCCTTGGAGTCTCAATTTGGTTCTTTCAGTTCTTCAGGGGGTTCCGTTTGAACCCTTACATTCCGTTGATATTAAGTTATTATCTTGGAAAGTTTTGTTTTTAGTTGCAATTTCTTCTGCTAGAAGAGTTTCAGAATTATCTGCTCTGCAGTGTTCTCCTCCTTATCTGGTGTTCCATGCAGATAAGGTGGTTTTACGTACTAAACCTGGTTTTCTTCCAAAAGTTGTTTCTAACAAAAACATTAACCAGGAGATTATCGTACCTTCTCTGTGTCCGAAACCAGTTTCAAAGAAGGAACGTTTGTTGCACAATTTGGATGTTGTTCGCGCTCTAAAATTCTATTTAGATGCTACAAAGGATTTTAGACAAACATCTTCCTTGTTTGTTGTTTATTCCGGTAAAAGGAGAGGTCAAAAAAGCAACTTCTACCTTTCTCTCTTTTTGGATTAAAAGCATCATCAGATTGGCTTACGAGACTGCCGGACGGCAGCCTCCCGAAAGAATCACAGCTCATTCCACTAGGGCTGTGGCTTCCACATGGGCCTTCAAGAACGAGGCTTCTGTTGATCAGATATGTAGGGCAGCGACTTGGTCTTCACTGCACACTTTTACCAAATTTTACAAGTTTGATACTTTTGCTTCTTCTGAGGCTATTTTTGGGAGAAAGGTTTTGCAAGCCGTGGTGCCTTCCATTTAGGTGACCTGATTTGCTCCCTCCCTTCATCCGTGTCCTAAAGCTTTGGTATTGGTTCCCACAAGTAAGGATGACGCCGTGGACCGGACACACCTATGTTGGAGAAAACAGAATTTATGTTTACCTGATAAATTACTTTCTCCAACGGTGTGTCCGGTCCACGGCCCGCCCTGGTTTTTTTAATCAGGTCTGATAATTTATTTTCTTTAACTACAGTCACCACGGTACCATATGGTTTCTCCTATGCAAATATTCCTCCTTAACGTCGGTCGAATGACTGGGGTAGGCGGAGCCTAGGAGGGTTCATGTGACCAGCTTTGCTGGGCTCTTTGCCATTTCCTGTTGGGGAAGAGAATATCCCACAAGTAAGGATGACGCCGTGGACCGGACACACCGTTGGAGAAAGTAATTTATCAGGTAAACATAAATTCTGTTTTAATGTGATTATTACCTAAGTACATTTTGCTATGTTTAGAACAATTCATTATGAGCTGGGGCATGTAACTTATTTTAACACAACTGAAAAGCATACTATTTGGCGTCTGAACATTTCAGACTTGTGCAAGCAGGCCTGAAAAGCAAGTTTTGTAGCTGAGGTCATAAGGCTGCAACTGTTTAGACTCTCCACCATCTCAAGGTTCGCAGAGTTAAATCAACCTGATCCGATACAATTGGGATGATTGACAAGCCCTTCTCTAGGGCAATTGGTTTTGCAAGAACAGGGTGTGTGGCTGTACAACAAATAGAGCAATGCTGGACGGATAAGGTTCAGGAGAGTGAACCTTTTTGCCCGGCATTTAATAAATGGGGGCCAATGTGTGAGACTTTATTTGGCATGACTTTCTTCTTTCCCCTTTTTTACTCTTTTTTTCATGAGATTACACAGATTACTCTGTAAATAGATAACAGAATACAGTCATATTTTGTTACACAATGCTATGGCGTTTGATGTAATGTATTATCTTTTTTGCATATAGTATACTGTGTTAAACCCATTTAACTAACTGACAGTAACTTTTCAATAATGCATCTTTATTTAAAAGATGAAAAAAATCTTTCAAAAACAGTAGAACTATCCTGAAAAGGTTGAGGTGCAGATTTGGGTATTTTCACTAACAGTCTCTTTTACTATCTAATGTATCTAGAAAATAACATAGGAGGCAAATTATGGGGTAGATTTACCAATGTCTGTCCGACATGATACGCTGTAGCGTATCATGTCTGACACACATTGCTAAATGCCGACAGCATATGCTGTCGGCATTTATCATTGCACAAGCAGTTCACTAGAACTGCTTGTGCAATGCCGCCCCCTGCAGATTTGTGGCCAATCAGCCGCTACCATGGGGTGTCAGTCAGCCCGATCGTATAGGATTAGGCGGATTTAAGATCGCAGCCTCAGAGGCAGCAGACAAGTTTTGGAGCAGCGGTCTTTAGACCGCTGCTTCATAACTGCTGTTTCTGGCGAGACTGAAGGCTTGCGTGGAAACAAGGGCCATTCAGCCCTTGTTAAATCTACCCCAATGAATCTACCCCTGACCATAGGAGTGGGTCTCATGGCTAGAGCAGTTCCTGGGCTATTATTTTGCTGAGATGAATGCTATGAGCAACAAACTTTCCCTTCATAGTGCAACAACACTATCGGGTGGAAACAGATGTATTTGACTGCATTCAGACGTTAATAAATCGGCCCCTATATATATAGTTATACAGTTACACAGATAAGATATGGGGGAAAACTTTGCAGACGTGTCTTGAAATAAGCTAAAACACATTTTATGCATTTATAAATAAAATCCCTTGCTGGCAGTTGGGGCAAGAAAAGAAGTAAGGTTCAATTTGTCATAGGGAGTGGCAAAATGTATCTTTGCCTGAGATGGCAGAACTAGTTATTCTGGCCTTGGCTCCACACATTTGGATTCACATAGATCCATATACTTCTTAGAAGTTTTTAACAAGCGTCAATAAACTAGATGTGTAGCTCAAAGAAAACAAAAAAGTTGGAAAAGTCCAACAAAACAAACAAACAAACAATGTTTAAACATAGCAAAACAGAGACAAACTGGTGGAGTACCTACTGTTAAACTTCCACTAGATGGCAGTATGCCGTAGTGAAGATGATATGCACATGTCAATTAAGAGTTAATCTGTTAACCACAGGTGGTATAAATTGAGGTGCTTTACCTGTATTGTACAGCATGAATAAGGACTATGTAGGCCCGAAACATAGCTGTTGTTTTAATCTTTGATACTTAAATAAAGGATGTTTTCCTAAAAGAAACAGTGCTGGGAGTATTCCATTACTCTGTATGTATATATATATATATACAGGGAGTGCAGAATTATTAGGCACATGAGTATTTTGACCACATCATCCTCTTTATGCATGTTGTCTTACTCCAAGCTGTATAGGCTCGAAAGCCTACTACCAATTAAGCATATTAGGTGATGTGCATCTCTATAATGAGAAGGGGTGTGGTCTAATGACATCAACACCCTATATCAGGTGTGCATAATTATTAGGCAACTTCCTTTCTTTTGGCAAAATGGGTCAAAAGAAGGACTTGACAGGCTCAGAAAAGTCAAAAATAGTGAGATATCTTGCAGAGGGATGCAGCACTCTTAAAATTGCAAAGCTTCTGAAGCGTGATCATCGAACAATCAAGCGTTTCATTCAAAATAGTCAACAGGGTCGCAAGAAGCGTATGGAAAAACCAAGGCGCAAAATAACTGCCCGTGAACTGAGAAAAGTCAAGCGTGCAGCTGCCAAGATGCCACTTGCCACTAGTTTGGCCATATTTCAGAGCTGCAACATCACTGGAGTGCCCAAAAGCACAAGGTGTGCAATACTCAGAGACATGGCCAAGGTAAGAAAGGCTGAAAGACGACCACCACTGAACAAGACACACAAGCTGAAACGTCAAGACTGGGCCAAGAAATATCTCAAGACTGATTTTTCTAAGGTTTTATGGACTGATGAAATGAGAGTGAGTCTTGATGGGCCAGATGGATGGGCCCGTGGCTGGATTGGTAAAGGGCAGAGAGCTCCAGTCCGACTCAGACGCCAGCAAGGTGGAGGTGGAGTACTGGTTTGGGCTGGTATCATCAAAGATGAGCTTGTGGGGCCTTTTCGGGTTGAGGATGGAGTCAAGCTCAACTCCCAGTCCTACTGCCAGTTTCTGGAAGACACCTTCTTCAAGCAGTGGTACAGGAAGAAGTCTGCATACTTCAAGAAAAACATGATTTTCATGCGGGACAATGCTCCATCACACGCGACCAAGTACTCCACAGCGTGGCGGGCAAGAAAGGGTATAAAAGAAGAAAATCTAATGACATGGCCTCCTTCACCTGATCTGAACCCCATTGAGAACCTGTGGTCCATCATCAAATGTGAGATTTACGAGGAGGGAAAACAGTACACCTCTCTGAACAGTGTCTGGGAGGCTGTGGTTGCTGCTGCACGCAATATTGATGGTGAACAGATCAAAACACTGACAGAACACATGGATGGCAGGCTTTTGAGTGTCCTTGCAAAGAAAGGTGGCTATATTGGTCACTGATTTGTTTTTGTTTTGTTTTTGAATGTCAGAAATGTATATTTGTGAATGTTGAGATATTATATTGGTTTCACTGGTAAAAATAAATAATTGAAATGGGTATATATTTGTTTTTTGTTAAGTTGCCTAATAATTATGCACAGTAATAGTCACCTGCACACACAGATATCCCCCTAAAATAGCTAAAACTAAAAACAAACTAAAAACTACTTCCAAAAATATTCAGCTTTGATATTAATGAGTTTTTTGGGTTCATTGAGAACATGGTTGTTGTTCAATAATAAAATTAATCCTCAAAAATACAACTTGCCTAATAATTCTGCACTCCCTGTATGTATAAGTAACACAGTAAATTAACTTATCCACTTTCTGGAAGACACCACGTCAGGATTCCAGGAAAATGAAGGTAGAAAAAATATAATTCTCTCACACATACACCAGCGGTTGTTTCCTCTTGTAAACAAAAAAAGTATAACTAGATAGATTACTTTTAGAGAACTGTTTCTACAAGGTCTGTAGTTAGCTTGGCAGGGCAGACCAAATCAGTTTTAATGAATCCAAGCCAAAGAAAATAGTTATTTTGCATTTTATATTTACCCTGAAAATTGCTTTTTTGTGTTGTAAATCTATTTGGATCTCTAGAATGTAAGAAGAACTATGTGTTTCATAACCTCTGAAAGCAGGTGCACATCATTATGATGACCTCAACACTGGGAAAAAAAGGGTGTCTTGTTGGTCTGCTCAAGAATGTAGATTTGCATTATACGGAGTAATTGTATTTTGGAGAAAAGAAGTATAAACTCATGCCATAGAAAACAGATTTCATTATTGGAATTACTTTAATTATGGAGAATAACCATGGAGTGGTTTTTGAAATGCACAAATTTTCATGTAATATGGTGGAATCCCTTGAAATAGCAGTCCAGAAAAGATGTCATAGGTCCTTAATAATAGTGATCCATAAGCTACTTAAATAGGTGACACATTTTCTGATATATCCGATTGGCTAAAGTAATTTTGTTTAATTTTGTTATTATCCATAATTGCTCAAAACTAAGTGATTTTGACTAATAAAATATTTCTTATGTTTCTTATTATGCAATGACAACAACCTGATAGCTAAGCCAATGTTTGTGCATTTTCAGGGAAGAGAGGAACTTTAGAGCCACACCTGGTCTTTATTAGTTTGAATCCCTAATGTTCACAATGATTGAAATTGTAATAATGATTTGTTTAATCTAAAACTGCAGTTTGAAAGAAAGATCTTCACATTTGTAGAAGTATTTTCTTGCCTGATGACCGTTAACCCAATTTGCATGTTCTTTTGGAGATCTCCCCAACTGCTATGAAGAGGAATTAAAGATTGTGGACAAGTCTTTTATGTCTTAAAGGGACATGAACCAAACATTTTCTCTTTCGTGATTCACAAAGAGCATACCAATTTCATACAACTTTCAATTTGCTTATATTTTCAAATTTAATCCAGTAAGGCTATATGTTTATCCCCCCCCCAAAAAAAATAAAAAATATTAAAATACAAATCAGGAGCCACAGAGCTGATCCAATCAGCAATCCTTGTCATATTCTTGAGTCATTGCAGTTTTTATAATGGCCCTTTAAGACATGCATTTTCTTATTTTGGTTCAGATACCATCAGTTGAATCACTACATAAGCACTTTGAGATGTAAACCCTCTTTACTGATAAATTTAGATTTGAGATACTGTGCTGCATGATACTTTCCATTAGGAGCACTTTCTTTCTGTCATACTCTTACATCCTAGTGCAGCTCCTCATCCACAAAATGTAGACTCTTCTCTTAGCACAAAAAAGTCTCCAACCCACTAAGAGTCATTTAGATACTTCTTGATTTTCAATGAAAACCCAATTCTGCATATTATATGCCTTACTGGGTATCCAGACTCCATACTGATTACCTTAACGTTTAACTTGCAATTTTCTTTTGTTTTTTCTTTTTCATAAATACCTATTGTTCCTATAAATATTTCTGACCTGTCATCTACTAAAGACGGTCTATATCGATAGTACCTATTTAAGCATTGCTGATTGTTATGATCTTTTTGTTTTTCTTAAGTATGGTTTACTATATTTGTCTATGCTTTTTGTATGTTTTGAAAAACATTCAACCTGCCAAGAACTCTGCTTTTAAAGGGGCATAACAATAGAACATATTCTTACCAAAATATTGCTTTCCCATAACACAGTTCAATACCATTCCAGAGTTGACTTTGCTGGGTTTAAACATATAAAGGTCAATCACTATCTATTGTCCAATATCTATTAACATGTTTTTCAGTCATCAATATAAACTTTTTGAATTTGAGACGATCACAATCTGTAATTTTCCATAGTTTTTTTATTCTGAAAAAGCCAATAAAAGACCCTATAAATAACATGGGACAGTTCTTTACAAAGTGACCATAACCCAATTTCCCATTACTCGAAGGCATTTTGGAATGAAACAGTTGTTTTGCACATAGGCGATACACACAGAAAATACCCTACAGCACCATAATGTATGAACTTATAAAATGATTTTTCTACATTCATTAAATCTCTCTACATCTTTCTTGTATATTCATGCTTAATTCTTGTTATTCATTTGTGGGCATTCCTAAAATATACATAAGTATGTGTGCTTATTAGCCATGTGTGTGTTAATACTCTAATTTCTCTAATGTTAAAGGGACACTCAATCAAAATTAAACTTTCATTATTCAGATAGAGCATGCAATTTTAAACAACTTTCCAATTTACTTCCATTAACAAAATATGCACAGTTTTTTTATATTTAAACTTTTTGAGTCACCAGCTCCTACTGAGCATGTGCAAGAATAAGTGTGTATGCATTTGTGAATGGCTGATTGCTGTCACAGGGTACGTGTATGCATTTGTGATTGGCTGATGGCTGTCACATGGTACAGGGGGAGTGGAAAAAGACATAACTTTTAAAATTGTCAGAAAAAAAATCTATTACTCATTTGAAGTTCAGACTAAGTGCTATTGCATTGTCTTGTTATCTTTCATTTGTTGATTATGCAAATCTACTGTGTTGACTGGTCCTTTAAATTACAGTACTTTCGTTTTTTTGTTTTTTTTTAAAGGGACAGTCAAGTCCAAAAAAACTTTCATGTTTCAAATAAGGCATGTAATTTTAAACAACTTTCCAGTTTACTTTTATCACCAATTTTGCTTTGTTCTCTTGGTATTCTTAGTTGAAAGCTTTCAACTAAGAATACCAAGATAACAAAGCAAAAACCTAGGAAGGCTCATATGATAATTTCTAAGCCCTTGAAGGCCGCCTCTAATCACATGCTTTGGTATTTGCTTTTCACAACAGGGGAGAGCTAGTTCCTGTAAGCCATATAGATAACATTGTGAGCATGCCTTTAAATTGTGGCAGACACTGCACTAATTGGCTAAAATGAAAGTGAATAGATAATAAATAAAATGTCATGTGATCAGGGGGCTGTCAGAAGATGCTTAGATACAAGGTAATCACAGAGTTAAAAAGTATATTAATATAACCGTGGTGGCTGTGCAAAACTGGGGAATGGGTAATAAAAGGATTATCTATCTTTTAAAACAACAAAATTCTGGTGTTGACTGTCCCTTTAATTGAATCTGTATCTGCAATCATGTTGACATGACTTGTTGGTAGTCAAGATCTTCTGAGAATTCCAAAAGAACAGCAGCACTCCAATATGATTCTTTATCACAAATTTATTGCAGCATCAGCAAAGCAACAGCAACGTTTCGTACTGCATGTCCTTAGTCATGAACTCCAGAAGAAAAAAGCACAAAAAAGCAGACTCAATTGCAGTAGTCAACAGATCACAGTAGCACACATTTGTAGAATTGCACTTACAAAGTTTAATAAACTTTATGCAATAAAAACAAAGTTAACTTCATACAATAAAACAAAGACCAGCTTTCCCTTTTCAGGTGCTTGAAACTTAGTAACAAAGTCTTTCACTTTCCGGTCCCGGCTTCACAGCGTGTATACACCCGGCGTTCCTTCCTTATGTTATCCGATTATGCTCTGTGAATATTGGGAACTCCGCCTCCAGATCTAAGGGTACCCGGATAGTCCAAACAAACCTGGAATTAACTACCATACCACACTACAAATACAGTGGCACCACAATGGCAATCTTTTCTATATTACAGTTAGCTGACACGATATGTATATATCGTGTCTTCAATAATAGTTTAAGCAGAAAAGTGGTGCTGTGCAGTATTGAATATATTAAACAGAAGAGAGGAAAGAACCTCCCAAAAGACTGCACGTGTAGCACTCTGTGCCTGGACTAATGGGTAGAGAAGTTGGGAAAGTTAAAACATAACTTTTAATACAATATTTTTAAAATAAAGGATCACTTAAAATCAAACCAAAACTGAGGGTCCCATTTCCCCTAAATAAAAATATTAAGCCTTTGATATATAGTTAAATAATAATGGGAAAGTGCACAGGAAGGCGGTCTGACTCTAACACAGGCTTGGAATTCCACTGAGATCAAAATGGGTGGTGGAGAGCTATCTGTAATTTCTATAGATAATAATATATAAGGTAATGAATATATTACAGATCAGAGCTCATAGTATTGTCTCAAGTGATCTAGTATTATAATGTGCCATCAATGTTAGGTGTCAGAGGGATTTGTACACTCAAAATGTAAGTGTATTGATACAAACAACAAACCTTGCTAATCTATTATCCTAATAAATAAATAACAATTGGAGCCACTTGGAGAGTCACTTATCACTAGTAATGTGAATTCAGGATTATGCTTGTATTATCCACCCCAGCTGCGTTAGGATGTGGTATTGAATACTAGAGTATAGGTGTCTGAACTGGGTTGTTATTGATTGTGGGTATAGCACAGATCAAAACTCGTGGTGTTGTGTTAGGTTATACTCTTGTGTTATGTACCACAGAATGAAAGTATCAGGGATATTCAAGCAGTCATAATGTAGGGTTATTTAAACAAGCATGAACTATTTATTTTTGCTACTGTAGTGCATAACATACATTCAAGCTACTTGGGGATCCTATATTTATAACCGTGTAGGTAATGATTTGTGTTTTATACTCTCCAACCCAGCAAAGTGTGTTACAATGTTGGATATTTTATGTATTAAATATCACCACTTGTGTTGCTGTAATCAGTATAATGATACAGTTCAAATCCTCTTAACTCTGGCAGACTGTTATTCTCCAGGTTAGAGGTGGTGGTTTTCACTCTGTGTGATATACATATAACTGTTCTAGGTACGTTAAAAGTGCTCTGTGTATACTAGAGCTGTAACTAGATATTGGAGTCTCATACCTGCCTAGGTGGGGAATATATGATTCCAGTTAATTCTGATATAAATACGCACACTATATAATAATAACCACTCAATTCTAGCAATGCTTGAAGTAAAAGTGTACCAGTAAATGAATCACTATTTTATCTGAATTAGATTATCATATTTTACCTGTCACTTTATCGGGTACTAAGTTTCAGCTGACAAGCTGTTACTATGGCAACAAATATTTGCCGGTTAGTTTTGAATCATATATGATTTTGAAAGTGGTTAATTATTGCACCGGTATATATTCGGTATATATAGTGGTCATAAGAACATATTAAAGTATAGTTTGAACCCCCAACGAATGTCGGTAACTGATAGCTCTAATATTAGTGTCATAGAGTATAATCGCTACAGTGCTGTTACTGCTTTAAGTAAATCCCTGCTCGTAGTTAGCTCCGTAATGTTTCCAACTGTTGTGAGCGTGACTATAAGTATTCAGGTTGCCGCTGTATGCGGTCTTGGTATAAAGGCTGTGAGCGTCACTGCTATGGATTTCAATAGTTTGCACGCTACAAAAGTTATACCTGCTGAATAGTCTAAGTTAGTAAGGTTTTGGTTTTAAGTAATTGTACTATATGCCTGCCTGTGCAGGCCAACAGTTATGGTTAAACTTAAAAAATAATAGAGCACCCCAGAGCTCTATAACCCCCTAACGCGTTTCGCCCATATAGGGCTTTTTTAAAAAACTAACCGGCAAATATATAGTGTGCGTATTTATATCAGAATTAACTGGAATCATATATTCCCCACCTAGGCAGGTATGAGACTCCAATATCTAGTTACAGCTCTAGTATACACAGAGCACTTTTAACGTACCTAGAACAGTTATATGTATATCACACAGAGTGAAAACCACCACCTCTAACCTGGAGAATAACAGTCTGCCAGAGTTAAGAGGATTTGAACTGTATCATTATACTGATTACAGCAACACAAGTGGTGATATTTAATACATAAAATATCCAACATTGTAACACACTTTGCTGGGTTGGAGAGTATAAAACACAAATCATTACCTACACGGTTATAAATATAGGATCCCCAAGTAGCTTGAATTTATGTTATGCACTACAGTAGCAAAAATAAATAGTTCATGCTTGTTTAAATAACCCTACATTATGACTGCTTGAATATCCCTGATACTTTCATTCTGTGGTACATAACACAAGAGGATAACCTAACACAACACCACGAGTTTTGATCTGTGCTATACCCACAATCAATAACAACCCAGTTCAGACACCTATACTCTAGTATTCAATACCACATCCTAACGCAGCTGGGGTGGATAATACAAGCATAATCCTGAATTCACATTACTAGTGGTAAGTGACTCTCCAAGTGGCTCCAATTGTTATTTATTTATTAGGATAATAGATTAGCAAGGTTTGTTGTTTGTATCAATACACTTACATTTTGAGTGTACAAATCCCTCTGACACCTAACATTGATGGCACATTATAATACTAGATCACTTGAGACAATACTATGAGCTCTGATCTGTAATATATCCATTACCTTATATATTATTATCTATAGAAATTACAGAGGAAGGGGATACACTGTCCCCGAAACGTCACTAATTTTGCCAAGTAAAAAAGTTTGTTAAAAAATCCAGCGAGTGCAAGGTCTTTTTCTGATATTGTATTTAATTTCACTAGCACCCTGGTTGCTGCAAATAAGTGAGAGTGCACATCTTTGCTAAACGTATATATATATATATATATATATATATATATATATATATATATATATATATATATAAGGCTTATAACTTTTTGAATGATAAGGATACTTATTGTATAATTAATTATGACCCTACCAAGCAGTATCAGACCAAGCTTAATAAATAACTCATGGCAGCAAAGTCAGAAGGGATTCTTAACAAAGATGAATTTAGATTTCTGCAAGAGAATGAACCTAGAGTCCCTATTTTTTACCACCTACCGAAGGTGCATAAGAATGTTGAACAGCCACCCGGAAGGCCGATCATTTCGGGGATGTATTCTTTGAGTGACAAAGTGCCGAAATATTTTGATTTTTATCTTCAGCCTATTGTTAAAAGTACAAAGGCATATATCAAAGACACCACACAAATTATCAATCCGTTTGGCTGACATGCGATGTATCAGTGTTATACACATCTATTCCCTATGAAAAAGGTATAAGGGCTCTGGAAAAGGAATTATTGAATTTGAGTATCCTTTTAGAACATTTAAAATTAATTTTGGAGTGTACAAAGTTCATATTAGGACATAATTATTTCTTATTTGAAAAGGTTTTCTATAGACAGATTAAAGGAACAGTGATGGGGACTAAGTTTGCCCCATTGTAGATGAACATATATATGCATAGATTCGAAACTGAAATGATTTAAATATTAAATCAGTGCCCAAATCAAACTAATTGGTCTGTACAAGGGGCACGTCTCAAAGCTGACCGTTCTAACAATCATAGATCTAATAATAATGATTGGAGAAATAATCAAAGAGAGGACTATCCAATTAATAATCGCAATCATTTTTTAGGGAATTCACCCCAATCATATCATCACAGATTAGAACAGGTACAGAGGAGCCACAAGCAGGCAATGTTGGAAACCAGACAGAGACAAAACAAAAGATCTTTAGAACAAGGAGAGGGAATAGAGGGGAACTTAGAGTCGCAGCAGCCAAACAGAAGGCAGAGGCGAGAGGAAGAGAGATATTAGACATTTTTAATTTAGCTAATATAGAATTAGAGTCTACTGATGTTAAACTTTTAAATAAAAGTTTGAGCTTTTCACCTAAAACTTTACCCAATGAATATGAGGTTTTTATAGACATTCAAAAGTTTGTTAGAAAACTGGTCCTTAAGCGTTATTTTATTAAAAACTCAATAGATCCCAATCAAGCGCCAAATAAGGACCATTTAGAAGGCAAAGATGTGGAAACATTCTTAAATCACTAGAGGACCTAGGAGTTAGAGACCAGGATGTCAATGAAAGTTTAACAACAATAAAAGAGCTTCTTAATATCTTAGTATATGAGGAAGAAGCAAAAATAAGCTACAGCAATTTAAAACGTCCATCTATTTTTTATATTGTAGTTACTCAGGGAGATCAAATACTGGTGTTCACGAATTTAGCAATGGAGGAAGTGTTTAACCTTTTCCATAAGAAAATGACTAGTTTGCTCAACAGACATAATGATAATTTGACATCTCAAGAAATAAATCAATTAAAGAAACTAATAAGCAATATGCACATAGTTATCAGGGCAGCTGATAAGGGGGGTAGAATTGTGATTCAAAGCAGGGGGGCTTATTTAACTGAGGCTTATAACTTATTGAATGAAAAGGATACTTATTGTATCAATAATTATGACCCTACAAAGTATCAGACCAAGCTTAATAAATTACTCATGGCAGCAAAGTTAGAAGGGATTCTTAACAATGATGAATTTAGATTTATGCAAGAGAATGAACCTAGAGTCTCTATTTTTTACCACCTACCGAAGGTGCATAGGAATGTTGAACAGCCACCTGGAAGGCCGATAATTGCGGGGATTGATTCTTTGAGTGACAAAGTGTCGAAATATATAGATTTTTATTTTCAACCTATTGTTAAAAGTACAAATGCGTATATCAAAGACACCACACAAACTATCAATCTGTTTGAAGGTTTAGAGTGGAAGAATTATTTTTGGCTGACGTGCAATGTATCAGCGTTATACACATCTATTCCCCATGAGAAAGGTATAAGGGCTCTGGAAAAGGAATTTTTGAATTTGAGTATCCTGTTAGAACATTTAAAATTCATTTTGGAGTGTACAAAGTTCATATTAGAATATAATTATTTCTTATTTGAAAATGTTTTCTATAGACAGATTAAAGTAACGGCGATAGGGACTACGTTTGCCCCATCGTACGTGAACATATATATGCATAGATTTGAAACTGAAATTATTTGGAACGATAACCCCTTTTCAGTTAATATTAAAAAGTATCATCGCTATATCAATGATGTCATCATCCTCTGGGAGGGTGATGAATCATCGATTAACAATTTTATATATGAACGATAATGATTATAATTTAAAAATTACTGAAAAACACTCCAGGTCAAGGATTGAATTCCTGGAATTATGGCTGTATGTTGATTATAATTTCAAAACTGCGGTATCTAACTATAGGAAACCCACTGATAAAATTAGTTTTGTAGATAATAGGAGTGCCCATCTTAAAAGATGGAAAGATAATGGGCCATATGGGCAGTTTTTGAGACTTATGCAAAATTGTACCCACATAGATGAATTTAGGAAGGAAGCTAAAATTATGTCCACTAAGTTTACAGAGAAGGGATACAGTAGTGAAGTCGTAGAACAGGCTTCTTCTAAAGCTATGAATTCAGACAGGGAGATGATTCTAAGACCCAACAATAGATTAGATATCAAAAATTCAGGAAACAAGGACACTGTGGCCTAGATTTAGAGTTCGGCGGTAAAAGGGCTGTTAACGCTCCGCGGGCTTTTTTCTGGCCGCACCATAAATTTAACTCTGGTATCGAGAGTTAAAACAAATGCTGCGTTAGGCTCCAAAAAAGGAGCGTAGGGCATTTTTACCGCAAATGCAACTCTCGATACCAGAGTTGCTTACGGACGCGGCCGGCATCAAAAACGTGCTTGTGCACGATTCCCCCATAGAAAACAATGGGGCTGTTTGAGCTGAAAAAAAACCTAACACCTGCAAAAAAGCAGCGTTCAGCTCCTAACGCAGCCCCATTGTTTCCTATGGGAAAACACTTCCTACGTCTGCACCTAACACTCTAACATGTACCCCGAGTCTAAACACCCCTAACCTTACACTTATTAACCCCTAATCTGCCGCCCCCGCTATCGCTGACCCCTGCATTACACTTTTAACCCCTAATCTGCCGCTCCGTAAACCGCCGCAACCTACGTTATCCCTATGTACCCCTAATCTGCTGCCCTAACATCGCCGACCCCTATGTTATATTTATTAACCCCTAATCTGCCCCCCACAACGTCGCCGACACCTACCTACACTTATTAACCCCTAATCTGCCGAGCGGACCTGAGCGCTACTATAATAAAGTTATTAACCCCTAATCCGCCTCACTAACCCTATCATAAATGGTATCAACCCCTAATCTGCCCTCCCTAACATCGCCGACACCTACCTTCAATTATTAACCCCTAATCTGCCGAGCGGACCTCACCGCTACTATAATAAATGTATTAACCCCTAAAGCTAAGTCTAACCCTAATACTAACACCCCCCTAAGTTAAATATAATTTACATCTAACGAAATTAATTAACTCTTATTAAATAAATGATTCCTATTTAAAGCTAAATACTTACCTGTAAAATAAATCCTAATATAGCTACAATATAAATTATAATTATATTATAGCTATTTTAGGATTAATATTTATTTTACAGGCAACTTTGTAATTATTTTAACCAGGTACAATAGCTATTAAATAGTTAAGAACTATTTAATAGTTACCTAGTTAAAATAATAACAAATTTACCTGTAAAATAAATCCTAACCTAAGATATAATTAAACCTAACACTACCCTATCAATAAATTAATTAAATAAACTACCTACAATTACCTACAATTAACCTAACACTACACTATCAATAAATTAATTAAACACAATTGCTAAAAAAAAATACAATTAAATAAACTAGCTAAAGTACAAAAAATAAAAAAGAACTAAGTTACAGAAAATAAAAAAATATTTACAAACATAAGAAAAATATTACAACAATTTTAAACTAATTACACCTACTCTAAGCCCCCTAATAAAATAACAAAGCCCCCCAAAATAAAAAATTCCCTACCCTATTCTAAATTAAAAAAGTTCAAAGCTCTTTTACCTTACCAGCCCTGAACAGGGCCCTTTGCGGGGCATGCCCCAAGAAGTTCAGCTCTTTTGCCTGTAAAAAAAAACATACAATACCCCCCCCCCCCAACATTACAACCCACCACCCACATACCCCTAATCTAACCCAAACCCCCCTTAAATAAACCTAACACTAATCCCCTGAAGATCTTCCTACCTTGTCTTCACCATCCAGGTATCACCGATCGGTCCTGGCTCCGATATCTTCATCCAACCCAAGCGGGGGCTAGACATCCACTGAAGAAGTCCAGAAGAGGGTCCAAAGTCTTCCTCCTATCCGGCAAGAAGAGGACATCCGGACCGGCAAACATCTTCTCCAAGCGGCATCTTCGATCTTCTTCCATCCGGTGCGGAGCGGGTCCATCTTGAAGCAGGCGACGCGGATCCATCCTCTTCTTCCGATGTCTCCCGACGAATGACGGTTCCTTTAAGGGACGTCATCCAAGATGGCGTCCCTCGAATTCCGATTGGCTGATAGGATTCTATCAGCCAATCGGAATTAAGGTAGGAATTTTCTGATTGGCTGATGGAATCAGCCAATCAGAATCAAGTTCAATCCGATTGGCTGATCCAATCAGCCAATCAGATTGAGCTTGCATTCTATTGGCTGATCGGAACAGCCAATAGAATGCGAGCTCAATCTGATTGGCTGATTGGATCAGCCAATCGGATTGAACTTGATTCTGATTGGCTGATTCCATCAGCCAATCAGAAAATTCCTACCTTAATTCCGATTGGCTGATAGAATCCTATCAGCCAATCGGAATTCGAGGGACGCCATCTTGGATGACGTCCCTTAAAGGAACAGTCATTCGTCGTTCAGTCGTCGGTCCGGATGGATGTTCCGCGCTGGAGGTCTTCAGGATCCTGCCGCTTCGCTCCGGATGGAAGACCATAGAAGATGCCGCCTGGATGATGACTTCAATCGGATGGAAGATCCTCTTCTGCCCCGCTTGGATGAAGACTTTGACCGGATCATGGACCTCTTCAGCCCCCGCTTGGGCTTGGATCAGGACATCGGAGGAGCTCTTCAGGACGGATCGGTGAACCTGGATGGTGAAGACAAGGTAGGAAGATCTTCAGGGGCTTAGTGTTAGGTTTATTTAAGGGGGGTTTGGGTTAGATTAGGGGTATGTGGGTGGTGGGTTGTAATGTTGGGGGGGGTATTGTATGTTTTTTTTTACAGGCAAAAGAGCTGAAATCCTTGGGGCATGCCCCGCAAAGGGCCCTGTTCAGGGCTGGTAAGGTAAAAGAGCTTGTAACTTTTTTAATTTAGAATAGGGTAGGGAATTTTTTATTTTGGGGGGCTTTGTTATTTTAAAAGGGGGCTTAGAGTAGGTGTAATTAGTTTAAAATTGTTGTAATATTTTTCTTATGTTTGTAAATATTTTTTTATTTTCTGTAACTTAGTTCTTTTTTATTTTTTGTACTTTAGCTAGTTTATTTAATTGTATTTATTTGTAGCAATTGTGTTTATTGAATTTATTGATAGTGTAGTGTTAGGTTAATTGTAGGTAATTGTAGGTAGTTTATTTAATTATTTTATTGATAGGGTAGTGTTAGGTTTAATTATATCTTAGGTTAGGATTTATTTTACAGGTAAATTTGTAATTATTTTAACTAGGTAACTATTAAATAGTTCTTAACTATTTAATAGCTATTGTACCTAGTTAAAATAAATACCAAGTTGCCTGTAAAATAAATATTAATCCTAAAATAGCTATAATATAATTATAATTTATATTGTAGCTATATTAGGATTTATTTTACAGGTAAGTATTTAGCTTTAAATAGGATTAATTTATTTAATAAGAGTTAATTTATTTCGTTATATGTAAATTATATTTAAGTTAGGGGGGTGTTAGTGTTAGGGTTAGACTTAGCTTTAGGGGTTAATACATTTATTAGAATAGCGGTGAGCTCCGATCGGAAGATTAGGGGTTAATAATTGAAGGTAGGTGTCGGCGATGTTAGGGAGGGCAGATTAGGGGTTAATACCATTTATGATAGGGTTAGTGAGGCGGATTAGGGGTTAATAACTTTATTATAGTAGCGCTCAGGTCCGCTCGGCAGATTAGGGGTTAATAAGTGTAGGTAGGTGTCGGCGACGTTGTGGGGGGCAGATTAGGGGTTAATAAATATAACATAGGGGTCGGCGATGTTAGGGCAGCAGATTAGGGGTACATAGGGATAACGTAGGTTGCGGCGGTTTACGGAGCGGAAGATTAGGGGTTAAAAGTGTAATGCAGGGGTCAGCGATAGCGGGGGCGGCAGATTAGGGGTTAATAAATGTAATACAGGGGTCGGCGGTGTTAGGGGCAGCAGATTAGGGGTACATAAGTATAACGTAGGTGGCGGTCGGCAGATTAGGGGTTAAAATTTTTAATCGAGTGGCGGCGATGTGGGGGGAGCTCGGTTTAGGGGTACATAGGTAGTTTATGGGTGTTAGTGTACTTTAGGGTACACTAGTTAAGAGCTTTATAAACCGGCGTTAGCCAGAAAGCTCTTAACTCCTGCTATTTTCAGGCGGCTGGAATCTTGTCGTTAGAGCTCTAACGCTCACTGCAGAAACGACTCTAAATACCGGAGTTAGAAAGATCCCATTGAAAAGATAGGCTACGCAAATGGCGTAGGGGGATCTGCGGTATGGAAAAGTCGCGGCTGCAAAGTGAGCGTTAGACCCTTTAATCACTGACTCCAAATACCAGCGGGCGGCCAAAACCAGCGTTAGGAGCCTCTAACGCTGGTTTTGACGGCTACCGCCGAACTCTAAATCTAGGCCTGTGAGATTTATTACAACTTATAATGAGGGGAAAACGATCATTAAAAATGTCCTCAAAAAACATTGGGGTATCCTAAAAACTGATCCAGTCCTAGCCCTGACTCTAACAGAAGAACCAGTTTTCACATTTAAAAGAACCAGAAATCTTAAAAATTTACTAGCACCTAGTAAATTGAAAAAGTGGAAATACCTAAAACTATACAAAGCAATTGGCTAGGATTAAAACCAGGCATATACAAATGTGGAAAAAAGGTGTGTAACATGTGTAAACACATCAACAAGGAAACTAATTTCCAAGACAGTTAGGGCACCAGAACACTTAATATTAGAAGTAGGTGTACCTGTGATACTACGTATGTAGTGTATCTTTTAACATGTGGTTGTGATAAGATATATGTAGGACGTACAAAAAGGAAAGTAAGGTGTAGATTTTCAGAACATTTATATATATCAATGAAAAATCCGATAAACATAGTGTGCCCATTTATTTTACTAACCTCCATGGGGGTGACCCCAGATCCTTAAAAATACAAACTATAGATTGGATACTGATTAGTTATAGAAATAGATTAGTCAGTTTGAGAAAACAAGAAACCTTCTGGATTCAGAAGCTAAAGACTCAACATCCCAAAGGTTTAAATATTGACATAGACATAGCAGCCTTTATGTAAATAATAACATTTAGGGTTTCTATGGGTTTTAGTTTGATTTGTAGGTATATAGATATACCCATGCAGAGGTCTAATAGCTTTTGCATGTGAGTACACATGCAGCATGGGGCATTGCTGTTTTTTGCATAGATGTTTTAACAATGGTGTTCCACTTCACTGAATAAATAAACAAAAATCCTATTCTTATATAATTACTATTATACTGATATGAATTTATTTATAGACGATTTTTTAGTAAGAGGTAGGGTAGTACTATGGGGGACCTTATTAACTTTTGTATATGTATATATATATATATATATATATATATATATACATATATATATATATATATATATATATATATACATATATATATATATACATTTCAAAAAAATTACAAAAAAATAGGAAGAATAGAGGCTGCACAGTGGAGTTAAAAAGTAAAAAATACTGACTTTATTTCATTATTTAAAAATTAGTAGCAAGCACATACTCTTAATAGAATCACCCTATCAAACAGGGATAATGCTACTCTCCGACGCGTTTCCTGCTCAACAAGAGCACTTCATCAGGGATAGCAGCTGATTCCCTCACACACCATTTATAGATGTTAACTAGTTAACCCTTGGTATGCCATCAATATGGCTGTGAATAGAAAAATATAGTATCTTAAAATAACGATTCAAAATATTTATTACCAAGGTATAACTTGTCTAACACTATAAATGTAACATTACTAAATTCATAGTGACAACGATAATTCAATTATTAAAGATGACAATCTATTTTCACAAGATTTAAGTACAATTTAACAAAAAGTTACTTCTTACAAATTCATGGGAGAGAAAAGTAGAGAGAGATGATTATAATTGTGCAAAAACTTACAGAGACTCACAAGACTATTCAAAAATACTACCATTTAGTAGATTAATTGTGACCATCACCTATTTTAAGCCTATGTATAGACCCAGCATAAATTCAAAGAGCTTATGTAGAATTACAATAAATGAACTAATTTTCATACAAATTATTACATATATATATATATATATAGAAAAAAGGGAGGAGTACCTTAAGTTGTTTCTGTATTTAGTTTAACAAATATAGGAAGTAGGCTTTTATATGTTATTCATAGAATAAATTCCTATAAAATGTATATATATGTGAGTAATCTTGCAGTTACATAAGTTGACCCTGTAAAATTATTAGATGCACATACTCACAATTTTTTGGACAAATTATATACAGATATTATAAGTCTAAGTTCTCAATGGAACAATAATTTTTAAAAAGGTATTTTTATAAAGGGATATGTTCAGTAATTTTAAGAGAGAACTAATTGTATGTGAAGATCTATATTCCTGTATACAATTGGAGATCCCAGATTTTATTCATTCCTTTAGGATACCCTGTTTCTAATTTATGAATCCAGAAAGCTTCTTTTCTATTTAATTTTGCCAATCTGTCACCACCTACAATTCTTTTGGGTACTCTATCTATTGCTTGAAATTGGAAAAATGACAAAATCTGATCTAATATGGGTTTATTATAAGAAGACCCCTGTCTATGGCCTAGATTTGGAGTTTGGCGGTAGCCGTGAAAACCAGTGTTAGAGGCTCCTAACGCTGGTTTTAGGCTACCGCCGGTATTTGGAATCAGTCAAAAAAGGGTCTAACGCTCACTTTTCAGCCGCGACTTTTCCATACCGCAGATCCCCTTACGTCAATTGCGTATCCTATCTTTTCAATGGGATTTTTCTAACTCCGGTATTTAGAGTCGTGGCTGAAGTGAGCGTTAGAAATCTAACGACCAAACTCCAGCCGCAGAAAAAAGTCAGTAGTTAAGAGCTTTTTGGGCTAACGCCGGTTCATAAAGCTCTTAACTACTGTGCTCTAAAGTACACTAACACCCATAAACTACCTATGTACCCCTAAACTGAGTTCCCCCCACATCGCCGCCATTCGATTAAATTTTTTTAACCCCTAATCTGCCGACCGCCACCTACGTTATCCTTATGTACCCCTAATCTGCTGCCCCTAACACCGCTGACCCCAATATTATATTTATTAACCCCAAATCTGCCCCCCACAACGTCACCTCCACCTGCCTACACTTATTAACCCCTAATCTGCCGAGCGGACCGCACCGCTACTCTATTAAATTTATTAACCCCTAAAGCTAATTTTAACCCTAACCCTAACACCCCCCTAAGTTAAATATAATTTTATTCTAACGAAATAAATTAACTCTTATTAAATAACTTATTCCTATTTAAAGCTAAAAACTTACCTGTAAAATAAACCCTAATATAGCTACAATATAACGAATAATTACATTGTAGCTATTTTAGGATTAATATTTATTTTACAGGCAACTTTGTAATTATTTTAATCAGGTACAATAGCTATTAACCCCTTAATGACCAAGGACGTACGCCACACGTCCTCCAAAAAAATACAGTTAATGACAGAGGACGTGTGGCGTACGTCCTTGGTCTGGAAAGCAGCTGGAAGCGATCCTGCACGCTTCCAGTTGCTTTCCGGTTATTGCAGTGATGCCTCGATATCGAGGCATCCTGCAATAACCTTTTTTAGCAATCCGGTGCAGAGAGAGACACTCTGTGGCCCTCTCTGCACCGGACATCACCGGCTTAATCCGTTGGTGGGTGGGAGCCGGTTCGGGAGGCGGGTGGCGGCCATCGATGGCCCTGATGATGTGGAGGGGGGCGGGATCGGGGGCGGGGGTGATCGGGGGCGCGCATGGTCACGCGTGCGTGCACGGGAGGGCGGGGGCGGGCGCGGGCGCGTGCACGGGGAGGGAGCGGGTGGGAACCGCTCCACTACAGAAAAAAAGTAGTATTAGAAGTTATATAAATATTTTCAATTTTTTTTAAAACTACATCAGTCAGGGGGTGGGGGATTGGTCTGTGTGGGGGGGAAGCTACACTACAGAAAACGAACATAAAAATAAAAAAAAAAAACATTTCTCTTGCAAACTGGGTACTGGCAGACAGCTGCCAGTACCCAAGATGGCCCCCAATAAGGCAGAGGGGGAGGGTTAGAGAGCTGTTTTGGGGGGATCAGGGAGGTTGGGGGCTAAGGGGGATCCTACAAAGTAGCATATGTAAATATGCTAAAAAAAATAATTAAAAAAAAAAAAAAAACATTTTATTTTAGTACTGGCAGTACTTAAGATGGCGGGGACAATTGTGTTGTGGGGGAGGGAAGGGAGTTGTTTGGGAGGGATCAGGGGGTCTGATGTGTCAGGTGGGAGGCTGATCTCTACACTAAAGCTAAAATTAACCCTGCAAGCTCCCTACAAACTACCTAATTAACCCCTTCACTGCTAGCCATAATACACGTGTGATGCGCAGCAGCACTTTGGGGCCTTCTAATTACCAAAAAGCAACGCCAAAGTCATATATGTCTGCTATTTCTGAACAAAGGGGATCCCAGAGAAGCATTTACAACCATTTGTGCCATAATTACACAAGCTGTTTGTAAATAATTTCAGTGAGAAACCTAAAATTGTGAAAAATTTAGCGTTTTTTTTTTTAATTTGATTGCATTTGGCGGTGAAACGGTGGCATGAAATATACCAAAAAGGGCCTAGATCAATACTTGTGGTTGTATACTACACTACACTGAAGCTAAAATTAACCCTAGAAGCTCCCTACATGCTCCCTAATTAACCCCTTCACTGCTGGGCATAATACACGTGTGGTGCGCAGTCGCATTTAGAAGCCTTCTAATTAGTAAAAAGCAAAGCCAAAGCCATATATGTCTGCTATTTATGAACAAAGGAGATCCCAGAGAAGCATTTACAACCATTTATGCTATAATTGCATAAGTTGTTTGTAAATAATTTCAGTGAGAAACCTAAAGTTTGTGAAACAAATTGTGAAAAAGTGAACAATTTTTTGTATTTGATCGCATTTGGCGGTGAAATGGTGGCATGAAATATACCAAAATTGGCCTAGATCAATACTTTGGGATGTCTTCTAAAAAAAAATATATACATGTCAAGGGATATTCAGAGATTCCTGAAATATATCAGTGTCCCAATGTAACTAGCGCTAATTTTGAAAAAAAGTGGTTTGGAAATAGCAAAGTGCTACTTGTATTTATGGCCCTATAACTTGCAAAAAAAGCAAAGAACATGTAAACATTGGGTATTTCTAAACTCAGGACAAAATTTAGAAACTATTTAGCATATGTTTTTTTTGGTGGTTGTAGATGTGTAACAGATTTTGGGGGTCAAAGTTAGAAAAAGTGTGTTTTTTTCAATTTTTTCCTCATATTTTATAATTTTTTTTATAGTAAATTATAAGATATGATGAAAATAATAGTATATTTTGAAAGTCCATTTAATGGCGAGAAAAACGGTATATAATATGTGTGGGTACATTAAATAAGTAAGGGGAAAATTACAGCTAAACACAAACACAGCAGAAATGTAAAAATAGCCTTGGTCCCAAACGGACAGAAAATGGAAAAGTGCTGTGGTCCTTAAGGGGTTAAATAGTTAAGAACTATTTAATAGTTACCTAGTTAAAATAATAACAAAATTACCTGTAAAATAAATCCTAACCTAAGTTACAATTAAACCTAACACTATACTATCATTAAATTAATTAAATAAAATACCTACAATTACCTACAATTAAACCTAACACTACACTATCAATAAATTAATTAAATACAATATCTACAAATAACTACAATGAAATAAACTAACTAAGTTAAAAAAAATAAAAAAATATTTACAAACATAAGAAAAATATTACAACAATTTTAAACTAATTACACCTACTCTAAGCCCCCTAATAAAATAACAAAGACCCCCAAAATAAAAAAATGCCCTACCCTATTCTAAATTACTAAAGTTCAAAGCTCTTTTACCTTACCAGCCCTGAACAGGGCCCTTTGCGGGGCATGCCCCAAGAAATTCAGCTCTTTTGCCTGTAAAAAAAAACATACAATACCCCCCCCAACATTACAACCCACCACCCACATACCCCTAATCTAACCCAAACCCCCCTTAAATAAACCTAACACTAAGCCCCTGAAGATCACCGATCCGTCCTGGCTCTAAAATCTTCATCCAAGCCCAAGCGGGGGCTAGACATCCATCATTCGATGGCTGAAGAAGTCCAGAAGAGGGTCCAAAGTCTTCATCCTATCCGGGAAGAAGAGTAGATCCGGACCGGCAACCATCATCTTCCAAGCGGCATCTTCTATCTTCATCCGATGAGGACCGGCTCCATCTTGAAGACCTCCATCGCGGATTCAATCAGCCAATCAGATTGAGCTCGCATTCTATTGGCTGTTCCGATTAGCCAATAGAATGCGAGCTCAATCTGATTGGCTGATCGGATCAGCCAATCGGATTGAACTTGATTCTGATTGGCTGATTCCATCAGCCAATCAGAATATTCCTACCTTAATTCCGATTGGCTGATAGAATCCTATCAGCCAATCGGAATTTGAGGGACGCCATCTTGGATGACGTCATTTAAAGGAACCGTCATTCGTCGTCTAGTCGTCAGAGAAGAAGGATGGATCCGCGATGGAGGTCTTCAAGATGGAGCTGGTCCTCATCGGATGAAGATAGAAGATGCTGCTTGGAAGATGATGGTTGCCGGTCCGGATCTACTCTTCTTCCTGGATAGGATGAAGACTTTGGACCCTCTTCTGGACTTCTTCAGCCGTCGGATGATGGATGTCTAGCCCCCGCTTGGGCTTGGATGAAGATTTTGGAGCCAGGACGGATCGGTGATACCTGGTGAGGTAAAGATAAGTTAGGAAGATCTTCAGGGGCTTAGTGTTAGGTTTATTTAAGGGGGGTTTGGGTTAGATTAGGGGTATGTGGGTGGTGGGTTGTAATGTTGGGGGGGGGGTATTGTATGTGTTTTTTTACAGGCAAAAGAGCTGAATTTCTTGGGGCATGCCCCACAAAGGGCCCTGTTCAGGGCTGGTAAGGTAAAAGAGCTTTGAACTTTTGTAATTTAGAATAGGGTAGGGCATTTTTTTATTTTGGGGGGCTTTGTTATTTTATTAGGGGGCTTAGAGTAGGTGTAATTAGTTTAAAATTGTAATATTTTTCTAATGTTTGTAGATATTTTTTTATTTTTTGTAACTTAGTTCTTTTTTATTTTTTGTACTTTAGTTAGTTTATTTAATTGTATTTATTTGTAGATATTGTATTTAATTAATTTATTGATAGTGTAGTGTTAGGTTTAATTGTATATAATTGTAGGTATTTTATTTAATTAATTTATTGATAGTGTAGTGTTAGGTTTAATTGTAACTTAGGTTAGGATTTATTTTAGAGGTAATTTTGTAATTATTTTAACTAGGTAACTATTAAATAGTTCTTAACTATTTAATAGCTATTGTACCTGGTTAAAATAATTACAAAGTTGCCTGTAAAATAAATATTAATCCTAAAATAGCTACAATGTAATTATTCGTTATATTGTAGCTATATTAGGGTTTATTTTACAGGTAAGTATTTAGCTTTAAATAGGAATAAGTTATTTAATAAGAGTTAATTTATTTAGTTAGAATAAAATTATATTTAACTTAGGGGGGTGTTAGGGTTAGGGTTAGAATTAGCTTTATGGGTTAAAAAATTTATTAGAGTAGCGGTGAGCTCCGATCGGCAGATTAGGGGTTAATACTTGAAGTTAGGTGTCGGCGATGTTAGGGAGGGCAGATTAGGGGTTAATACTATTTATTATAGGGTTAGTGAGGCGGATTGGGGTTAATAACTTTATTATAATAGCGGTGCGGTCCGCTCGGCAGATTAGGGGTTAATAAGTGTAGGTAGGTAGCAGCGACGTTGTGGGGGGGCAGATTAGGGGTTAATAAATTTAATATAGGGGTCGGCGGTGTTAGGGACAGCAGATTAGGGGTTTATAGCTATAATGTAGGTTGCGGCGGTGTACGGAGCGGCAGATTAGGGGTTAAAAATAATATGCAGGGGTCAAATTAGGGGTGTTTAGACTCGGGGTACATGTTAGAGTGTTAGGTGCAGACGTAGGAAGTGTTTCCCCATAGAAAACAATGGGGCTGCGTTAGGAGCTGAACGCGGCTTTTTTGCAGGTGTTAGGTTTTTTTTCAGCTCAAACAGCCCCATTGTTTTCTATGGGGGAATAGTGCACGAGCACGTTTTTGAGGCTGGCCGCGTCCGTAAGCAACTCTGGTATCGAGAGTTGAATTTGCGTTAAATATGCTCTACGCTCCTTTTTTGGAGCCTAACGCAGCCATTCTGTGGACTCTCAATACCAGAGTTATTTTAAAGGTGCGGCCAGAAAAAAGCCAGCGTTAGCTACGCGGGTCGTTACCGACAAAACTCTAAATCTAGTCGTATGTGTGGCAAAATGTTTGGCTACTGGTGTCTTTGGCTCAAGTGCTTCTAATGATAGTAAATGCTCTCATATGCAATCTTTTAGGGGTCTTATAGTTCTTCCTGTATATTGTTTCCCATATAATTTCCAAGTGATAAGGTAAACTACATGATCAGATTGGCAAGTAAAATGTTGCTATATCCTAAATTCATATTTGGTTATATTTGAAGAAAAGGTATCCCCAATTTAACATAATTACAACTTTTACAGGGTCTTACTCCACATCTATAGGTACCATTTCTAGATTTTAACTAACTCTCTGTTCTTGTACCAATTTGTTTATGTGGTTCTGAAAAATTTCCTCTTATGTGTTGGCCTATAGTTTTAGCCCTTCTTGACACAAAGCTGACTCCATCATTGGTCAGATTAGATAAAGAAGGTTCCTTCTCTAGAAGTGGCAGATACCTTTTAATTATTCTGCATATCTTGTTGTATTGGTTATTATATTGAGTAGAGAAAACAAGATTATTACCCGCACTATCTGCCTTTTTCTTATCCTGGAGTAAATTTTCACGATCCATTAACCTCACATTATTTTGGGTAGCCTCTAAAAGTTTTTTATTATACCCTCTCTCTAAAAGGCATTTCTTTAGGAGATCTGCATGTTTATTGTAATCGTCTAAGCTGCTGCAATTTCTCCTAAGCCTGATGAACTGGCCCTTTGGAATTGCACGTTTTAGATGTTTTGGATGGTTTGACTCCGCCCGCAAGATAGTGTTCCCTGCTAATTCTTTCCTATAAGTTTCTAGAGATATAACTTTTTTATTTTTGTCAGTCTTAATCTTTAGATCTAGGAAATTAATGTAGTCTCTTGCCCAACTCCAAGTAAATTTTAGGTTCATGCTGTTATCATTAAGGGATTTGACAAATTCTTCCATCTGGGTAACACTGCCTTGCCAAATTATTAGCACATCATCAATAAAACGAGTGTAAAATTTGATATTTTCTTTATAGTTATTCAGATCTTCAAATATTTTAAATAACTCAAAATAACCCAGATAAATATTGGCATATGAGGGGGCGAATTTCACCCCCATAGCTGTTCCTCTATATTGTAAATATATCTTACCCTCAAACACAAAATAGTTATGGGTTAACAAGAAATTAACCACATCAACTAAATAGCTAACAAAAATGATGTCAAAATTGGTGTAAAATTTTAGAAACTCCTCTAGTGCCAATAAGCCTTGACCATGTGGGATGCATGAATATAATGAGATTACATCTACAGTTAGTAATAAGTATGAATCATCCCACTCAAATCCATCAAGTTTTCTTAATAACTGTTTAGTATCCCTTAGATGAAAAAATATACAAGAATTGCCGCTTGGGTAAAAGTGTGAAAAGCTTTATTCAATCAATTAAAATCCTTATTGCTAACGTGCAGTAAACTTTAAATAGAAACGATTCATCACAGAATTAGGCCAGTCTTTAGAATTAGACTGGCCTAATTCTGTGATGAATCGTTTCTATTAAAAGTTTACTGCACGTTAGCAATAAGGATTTTAATTGATTTAATAAAGCTTTTCACACTTTTACCCAAGCGGCAATTCTTGTATATTTTTTTAAATTTCGGCCAAGGAGAGGGCCTTTTGTGTGCTGCTACAGGGCGTGTGGCCCGGGTTTGCCCAAGGGAGCTACGGGCATTTACCTGCAATTTTTTCTGCTGCCAAGACCGGTGTAAACTGACAGTTGCCTGGACGACTGTTCGCTAAGTCTGCCCCCCATTGGTCAGGATCAGTCACGAGCGAGTGACGTCAGATGCCATTGGAAGAATCCCGTAACCGCCACAGAGCGGAGGGATAGAGCGGAGAGACCCAACGGGAGGGGTAAGACGGATGAGACGAACAGAGGTGAGAGTAAATTTCTTGATTTCTTTCAGTCACCGATAGCAGCGCGGATACTCACAAGCCAGTGGAACAACCACTTGTCTATATCCCTTAGATGGCCTGGCATTCTAGTAACGATAGGCTGTAAAAACCCATCAACCCATTCACCTAATTTTTCACCCAGGGTGCCTATGGTGGAAATAATGGGCCTTCCTGGGGGTCTTTTTGGATTTTTGTGGATCTTGGGCAAGTGTTTAAAGGTGGATACTACAGGAATTTTAACTAGGAACGAGTCACTCAACTTAGAATCCAAAATACCTAGTTTTATTCCTTCTTCTAGAATTTTATCCAATTCCTTAAAAATTTTTGCTGTTGGATTGATTGTAAGGGATCTATAGGTGTCTTTGTCATTCAGCTGAGTGAGGGTTTCTATTTCATAAGCCTCTCTATCTAAGACAACGATAGTACCCCTTTTGTCCGAGTTAGTAATCACTATATTTTCATTTCTTTGTAAATCTTGTAGCGCTTGCCATTCTGTTCTAGACAGATTGTTTTTATGTTTAATTTTACCAATCTCTTGGTTGTGTAATTTAGTTATTTCCTGTTCTACAATAGTGTGAAATAAATCAATATTTTCACCTCTAGACTGAGAAGGATAGAAGTGTTTATTAGCATATTTCAAGCCACTTTTTGGGACTACAAGATTTTCTTCACTGTGTCTTAAACTATCTCTATGTAATGTTGTTAAGTCAGTCAAATCACATAATTCACTGAAATTAATTTCCTCAACCTTTTCAATAATATATTTATCAGAATCTGACCTAACATTGATAGCAAAGCTAGCTTCATCATTAACTGCAGTAGTCTCTGAAAAATGCTTTTTTAGGGTTACTTTTTTTATATATATACTTTTATATTTTTAATATATATTAATACGAGACCTTTGTTTATTTAAGTTCAGTAGTAACCTACAGTATAAGGCTACATTAATATATGCCTATATATAACCTTTTTTATCTCTCTCTTTCCATTCAAGGCTTAAATGAATCCATAGCACTTGTTGTTATACAAAAATATATGTCTATATGTAACCTTTATTTAACTCTCTCTTTCCATTCAAGGCTCAAATGAATTTATAGCACCTGTTGTATTTAAGGTCCTTTTAGTTTTAATGTTAGGTTTTAAACTGCACTTAGGTAATTTTATTATATGTATGTAATTCAAGGGTTAAAAATTATTTGTGTACATAGTTTGGCTTTCCAAAATTGTTAAGGTTGAGGTCTATAACAGTAATAGATTCTGTTTCTTTATTATTGCATTAAATTCTTATAGCAGGATTGTGGGTATACGGATAATTTTCAGTGTTTAAGACAATACCACCTTCTTGGATTAGAAGTTGTGACGACCAAGGTTAACCAACCCTGCACCAGTCACTTGTTTGGCACAGAAAGGGTTATCAGACCCCTTCTACTGTCACTAATATGTCACAATCTTGCCACGTCAGGCAAGCTTATGGCTTAGTTCAGTGGGTGCAAGGGTTAACAATACTCTTTAGTCTGTACCAGACGTAAAAGAAATGCCCAAAAATCCCCTTTAATTCCACCCATACTAAACTAACTATAATATCTAAGCTGCCAAAGCTTAATAAATGAATTATTTATTATGCCAAAAATATTATGCACAATGCATTATTAATAAAAAGTTGTTACAAGTAAAATTACACACAGCAAACAGGTTAAAATAAAAAGAAGAAAATAGAAACTAAATACTGTACTAGTCTTTGGAATCTTGTGTGCCAAGGAGAGGGCATGAAGCAATGGGTCCTTACTCCGTTTGTCACAGCCTCCCTTGTAAGAATGACAATTTTACATGTTAAAACACAAAAACTTTATACAATTTTCAGGAGATCAAGTTGCTTGCCCAACCCTCTTTGCAGGGGCTGAGAAGCCCCTTATCCTTTGTCGACCGTCAATAGACTCTAAGTCTTTGCCTGAAATTATAGAACACAATATAATTTTCTGCTAGATGCATCCATTTTCATATAAGCAGAAAGGCAATCTCTTAGTTGCATCGTGATAATCAATTTGATACCAAATATGACATGGTTGACATATTTACCTTTATCTTATGTCATAACATGTTTTAAACACACATCTACCTTATACCCATGTCCCTTTATTGACCTTATCAGTTTCTGTGAAGAGGCACTGTTTTGTGTCTCTAAAACCGACACTTTTACGGCCTGAATGCACCAATGCCTATATGATATTATTTATTCAAGTGAAATTCTGAAACAATTTATAATGGTGTCTGGTTTTATCACAAAAAACAAACATAAACACAGGACACAGTTCTTCTTGAAAAAAAAAAAATGTTTTTTAGCTCACAGGCTAAAGAGAATTAACCCCTTGGCAGCTAAATCATGAGGTATTCATGACACCTCCCCCAATAAAAGACGCAAAAGGGAGGTGGCCACAAGCCACTCCAGCTGCATATCAAAGGGAGCTTCCTCTTGCAGTGATAACGCCATTGCCAGACAAATTGCACCTAGCAGTTTTGCCATCATGATGCCCTCCATTTAAAAAATGACACACTATTTGCTCTACCCAGCTGATTTAATATATTGCAGGGACCGTCCCATGCAGCCTGTAGTTTGTTCTGCCTCATGGGTGTTAGTACAAGAACATTTTGCCCCATCTCATATACTCCCTCTCTGGCAGTAAAATCCTGCAACTGTTTTTGTAGGAATATGGCATTGGCATTTCTGGGTTTGGCAGGTACCTCCCCAATAAGGCTTGCATCTTGTCCCTGAATAACACATCATACCCGGTTACAGAGGTGTCTGTGAAGCCTAGGGTCTTGCTATATATTGTGTGCTCTCTGAACATATTGTGTGCTGTCAGTTGCTGCTTAACTACCCAGCACTCTTGCCCTTCCACTGAAGTAGAATGCCTGTACTGCACTTTGCTATGGTTGGTAGGGGGTTGCCTAACCACCCCCCCCCCTTCTCCACTGTGGGTCCTAGCTGCTGAGCCTGCTGGGGACTCTGATGCTGCACACCTATCAGTGTATCTGCTGAATGGCACTGTGGGGCTGTGTAAATACACTTCTCTGTACTCCTCCCCCCTGTGTCTGCAGTCTGTGCAGTCTGTTTATAGGTCACAGCTTAAGTTAATGAGGTCTCTGTCACCCACAATCTTTCACACTCACTCTGAGGGTCCCTCAAAGAGTATCAGTCTGCCACTTCACATCCTCACACAGAATTTGGGATCCTTCTGACACTTGTGCAGACAAGCACATATCTTCCTTCTGCCATTTATCCCATATATTCTGTCTTTCCACAGGGGACTCAATTTGTTCTGGCACAGACTGGCACACATCATCCAGCGGCCCAGTCACCTAGTCATTCTCTTCCCCCATATCCTCACTTCTTTCTATAGAATCCACTGTGTCAATCACAGACAGACATCCACTACTCATCTGCCTCCTCTCACAAACAGTTTCTCCCTGTACAGTTAAACTCAGTTCAGGCACAGACAGACCCACACAGTCTATCTGCCTTTCTCCCCAGTCAGTCTCACACTGTACAGTTAACTTTAATTCTGCAGATACTGCTGGTTCAATCACAGGAAGACACACACCATCTACCCATCTTTTTCCCTAGTCAGTCTCTCCTCTTACAGGTTCACATCTCAGCACAGACACCCCCAGTTCAGGCACAGCACTTTGCACACATGCACTCTGTCCTCCCTCCTGGTCAGAATGCCTCTGAGCATTTTTACACACAGCCCTTTTCACATAAGGGTCTACAACTAATGTCACTAGGTCACATGTAGCATTCTCAGGCACATAAAGAGATAACAATCTACCCAGATCAGTACCCAGTAAAGCATCATTAGGAATATTTTCAGATACCCCCACATTTCTTAAACCCCTCCCCGCTCGCCAATCAAGATATACACATGCCATAGGCACTGCAAGTGGCATTCCCTCAATTCCTTTAACTGCTACAGTCCTGCCAAAAATAATGTCCTTAGAGCTCACCAGCCCTGGACGCACAAGAGCCACTGCTGCACCTGTGTCCCGAAGCTCAAGTGTTACCTTAGTTCTGACAAACACAGGTTGCAAGTTCTCCTGGTTGCTTTCCTCTGGACGTGTAACAAACAAAATAGATGCTGGTACTTCTGAGGGATTAGGCTCTCCAGCTGATTGCACCAAGTTAATCTTCTCTGGGTAAATGGAGCTGATGTGGCCCACTTTGTTGCAAGTAAAAAACCTGCAGGTATCCCCCTGCCCAGGTGCAGCACTCACCCCTCCTTTCCCAGAGGGAAAAGACACATTAAACAAAGGCACAGCAGGTTTTGTGAAGGTGGGTAGTGCAGCAGCTCTTTTCCAGGTGGATCCCCCCTTAACAAAGGATTTTCTCCCATTCCCTGGTGCCCTGTTGGCTGTGTAAAATCGGCAAGCTCACCTGCTTCCAATGTGGTTTGGGGTTTATGATCCAAAACCCATTCTTGGACTTCTGCTGGGCACATCTGCATAAATTGCTCCTTCACCATCAGATCTTCCAGCTCTTCTATAGTGGTAATCTTTAGTCATCTGATCCACTGTTTAAAGGCTGTCATCAGGTTTCCAACAGCTGCAGTATAGCTCTCTGACATACCTTTCTGCAGAGAATGGAATTTCTTCCTGTACACCTCAGGAGTAAGATCATACCTCCTATGCAGTGCAGCTTTAATGGCATCATAGTCCTGATCAAACTCTGGGGGTAATTCAGCAAAAGCCTCCAGTGCAGGACCTTTCAGACCAGGGGTAAGATACTTGCCCACTGCTCCCTTGGCAGCTGGAACTGTCTACAAACTTTCTCAAAGCTACGCAGGAATACATCCACATTGCCATCTTTCTCCAGAGTGGGAAAATTCTCTGCATGCACTCTGGGAATGGGTGGGTCTCTAGGTTCACTAACAACAGGTGAGACCATCCCTCTCTTCAGCCGTACAAGCTGTAGCTGATACTCTCTCTCAGCCTGTCATTCAGCAGCCTGTCTCTCAGCTTCCACAGCCGCCTGTCTCTCAGCTGCAGCAGCCTGTCTC
Source organism: Bombina bombina (assembly GCF_027579735.1). Lineage (NCBI taxonomy): Eukaryota > Metazoa > Chordata > Amphibia > Anura > Bombinatoridae > Bombina > Bombina bombina. Next base: position 613,505,235 of record NC_069503.1, on the reverse strand, counting down.
TCAGCCACAGCAGCCTGTCTTTCATAAAATTTTGCAATCAGCTCCATGCTCAAACTTGCATCCGCTAAGCCCATATGTTTCAGAACAGTTTGCAAATAACAGTCCAATGGATCCCCATATCTTAATGAATCACTGCCCACAGCTGCAGACACCTCTCATGAGGCTTCAGCTGGTGTGGCCCGGCTGTTATCATATTTGGTAAGAAGTTGTATTAGTCCCTCCTTGTTCTTTCCACGAGATGGGATATCTCACTCCTGGCATAACAGTGCCATCATTTCCTTGGTCTGCTGCTGATATGCCTCCATAGTAAAAATAAAATAGAAAAGAAAAACAGAGAATAGGGAAGGGGACTGTTTGCAATGTGTGACTATATAATGCACTGAGTTTTAGCCTTTGGAAATTGTAAGAGTCACAATTTCTTTTTAGTACCAGGATTTTCACACTAGCAAATCCACGAGCACTAAAATCTAATAAAAAAATGATCTACACCGCTGCCCACCAATTTGTGATGACCAAGGTTAACCAACCCTGCGCCAGTCACTTGTTTGGCACAGAAAGGGTTATCAGACCCCTTATACTGTCACTAATATGTCACAATCTTGCCATGTCAGGCAAGCTTATGACTTAGTTCAGTGGGTGCAAGGGTTAACAATACTCTTTAGTCTGTACTAGATGTAAAGAAATGCCCAAAACTCCCCTTTAATGCCAACCACACTAACTATAATATCTAAGCTGCCACCACTTGTGATTTATTAAAGGGAAAATTCTAAGGAAAAACCCAGACTTACACATTAACTCTCAGAATACAATTTAGCAGAAAATAACCTAAAATATACAGTTCTAATACTCCAGTCTCTTTTAGTAACGGGGTTCAATTATTAGATAAAGGCCAAAGCTTAATAGATTAATTATTTATTATGCCAAAAATATTATGCACAATGCATTATTAACCCCTTAACGACTGAGGACGTGCAGGGTACGTCCTCAGAAAAAAGGCAGTTAATGCCTGAGAACGTACCCTGCACGTCCTCAGTGTGGAAAGCAGCTGGAAGCGATCCTGCTCGCTTCCAGCTGCTTTCCGGTTATTGCAGTGATGCCTCGATATGGAGGCCTCCTGCAATAACCTTTTTAAGTAATCCGGTGCAGAGAGAGCCACTCTGTGGCCCTCTCTGCACCGGAGATCGGTGGCTACCTGCGTTGGTGGGTGGGAGTCGGACCGGGAGGCGGGTGGCGGCCATCGATGGCCATGTGGATGTGAAGGGGGGCGGGATCGTGGGCGGGGGTGGCTGGGGGCGCGCACGGGCGCGCGCGCGTGCACGGGAGGGTGGGGGCGGGCGCGTGCACGGGGAGGGAGCGGGTGGGAACCGCTACACTGCAGAAAATTTGAAAATAAAAAGATAAAAAATCAGCAAATCATTAAATCATTAAAATCATTAAATAATCAGCAAGGTGGTGGGGGTTTGTCTGTGGGGGGTGGGGGGAAGCTACACTACAGAAAAAAAAAAACAAAGACAAAAAAAGCACTTTTTATTGTAAACTGGGTACTGGCAGACAGCTGCCAGTACCCAAGATGGCCCCCAATAAGGCAGAGGGGAGGGTTAGAGAGCGGTTTTGGGGGGGATCAGGGAGGTTGGGGGCTAAGGGGGGGATCCTACACAGTAGCATATGTAAATATGCTAAAAAAAAAATTCATTTTTTTTTTAAAACCCTTTTATTTTAGTACTGGCAGACTTTCTGCCAGTACTTAAGATGGCGGGGACAATTGTGGGGTGGGGGAGGGAAGGGAGCTGTTTGGGAGGGATCAGGGGGTGGGATGTGTCAGATGGGAGGCTGATCTCTACACTAAAGCTAAAATTAACCCTGCAAGCTCACTACAAACTCCCTAATTAACCCTTTCACTGCTAGCCATAATACACGTGTGAGGCGCAACAGGATTTAGTGGCCTTCTAATTACCAGAAAGCAACGCCAAAGTCATATATGTCTGCTATTTCTGAACAAAGGGGATCCCAGACAAGCATTTACAACCATTTGTGCTATAATTGCACAAGCTGTTTGTAAATGATTTCAGTGAGAAACCTAAAATTGTGAAAAATTTTACGTTTTTTTTAATTTGATCGCATTTGGCGGTGAAATGGTGGCATGAAATATACCAAAATGTGCCTAGATCAATACTTGGGGTTGTCTACTACACTACACTAAAGCTAAAATTAACCCTACAAGCTCCCTAAAAGCTCCCTAATTAACCCCTTAACTGCTGGGCATGATACACTTGTGGTGCGCAGTGGCATTTAGCGGCCTTCTAATTACCAAAAAGCAACGCCAAAGCCATATATGTGTGCTATTTCTGAACAAAGGGGATCCCAGAGAAGAATTTACAACCATTTATGCCATAATTGCACAAGCTGTTTGTAAATGATTTCAGTGAGAAACCTAAAGTTTGTGAAAAAATTTGTGAAAAAGTGAACAATTTTTTGTATTTGATCGCATTTGGCGGTGAAATGGTGGTATGAAATATACCAAAATTGACCTAGATCAATACTTTGGGATGTCTACTAAAAAAAAATATATACATGTCAAGGGATATTCAGGGATTCCTGAAAGATATCAGTGTTCTAATGTAACTAGCGCTAATTTTGGAAAAAAATGGTTTGGAAATAGCAAAGTGCTACTTGTATTTATGGCCCTATAACTTGCAAAAAAAGCAAAGAACATGTAAACATTGGGTATTTCTAAACTCAGGACAAAATTTAGAAACTATTTAGCATGGGTGTTTTTTAGTGGTTTTAGATATGTAACAGATTTTGGGGGTCAAAGTTAGAAAAAGTGTGTTTTTTTCAATTTTTCCTCATATTTTATCATTTTTTTTATAGTAAATTATAAGATATGATGAAAATAATGGTATCTTTAGAAAGTCCATTTAATGGCGAGAAAAACGGTATATAATATGTGTGGGTACAGTAAATGAGTAAGAAGAAAATTACAGCTAAACACAAACACCGCAAAAATGTAAAAATAGCCTTGGTCCCAAACGGACAGAAAATGGAAAAGTGCTCTGGTCACTAAGGGGTTAATAAAAAAGTTGTTACAAGTAAAATTACACACAACAAACAGGTTAAAATAAAAAGAAGAAAATAGAAACCATATACTGCATTAGTCTTTGGAATCTTGTGTGCCAGGGAGATGGCATGAAGCAATGGGTCCTTACTCCATTTGTCACAGCCTCCCTTGTAAGAATGACAACTTTACATGTTAAAAGTTAAAACACAAAAACTTTATACAATTTTCAGGAAATCAGGTTGCTTGCCCAACCCTCTTTGCAGGGGCTGAGAAGCCCCTTATCCTTTGATGACCATCAATAGACTCTAAGTATTTGCCTGGAATTATAGAACACATTATAATTTCTGCTAGATGCATCCATTTTCATATAAGCAGAAAGGCAATCTCTTAGTTGCATCGTGATAATCAATTTGATACCAAATATGACATGGTTGTCATATTTACCTTCATCTAATGTCATAACATGTTTTAAACACATATCTACCTTATACCCATGTCCCTTTATTGACTGTATCAGTTTCTGTGAAGAGGCACTGTTCTGTGTCTCTAAAACCGACACTTTTACGGCCTGAATGCACCAATGCCTATATGATAACATTTATTCAAGTGGAACTCTGAAACAATTTATAATGGGGTCTGGTTTTATCACAAAAAACAAACATTAACACAGGACACAGTTCTTCTTGAAAAAACAAATGTTTTTTAGCTCACAGGCTAAAGAGAATTAACCCCTTGGCAGCTAAATCATGAGTTATTCGTGACACAAGTCGATAGTGATTGTATGCAATCATTTTAGTGTACTCTGCAGTGTACTTTGTAAGCTGTTTTGTGTTTTTGCTATGTTTATTTATTTTGTATGATTATTTATTACCATGAAAGGGACAATTGCCCGCATCCAATAGGAAAGCTTGTGAGGGTTTCCCAAGTAGTCATCTCAATTTTTTCTTTCCTCTTGAAAAAGTCTGCACGTTAGCGGACGAAACGCATAGAGGTTAATTCAAGGTTTTTTTGGACTATCCGGGTACCCTTAGATTTGGAGGCGGAGTTCCCTATATTCACAACGCATTATCAAATAACATCAGGAAGGAACGCCGGGTGCATACCACGCCGCGAAGCTGGGACCAGAAAGTGAAGACTTTGTTATCAAGCACCTGAAAAGGGAAAGCTGGTCTTTGTTTTATCATATGAAGTTAATTTTGTTTTTATCGCATAAAGTTTATTAAACATTGTAAACGCAATTCTACAAATGTGCGCTTCTGTGTTCTGTTGACTACCGCACTTGAGTCTGCTTTTTTGCGCTTTTTTCTTCTAGAGTTCCAGTTTCTGCCCTACTCCATTTGGTGTGAAGGATACATATGGTAAAATAAGCAGCATTAGACTCCATGAACCCATCCTGAATTTGGACTTTTGTATTTGGGTAATGTAAAAAATGTTTTTTTATGTATAATTGTGAATATATTTTTTTATAGGTTGTTATTCATTTTTACTACAGTTTAATTCTTTTTGCTTAGTGTGTGTATATATTGTAAACAGGCGGCTTTTGCCTATAGATTTTTAGATGTGTGATCATGAACACACTTTGTTCAAACGTATAACATTTATATTGTGAGTTCAAGTTTGTGAACTACTAGATACCCTTAAAATTTTTTTGCCAATTAAGTTTGTGTGAGTATGTCCTTATTCATGCCATCAGATAGCATGAATAAGGACATGTAGTCCGAAACGTTGCTGTTGCTTTGCTGATGCTGCAATAAATTTGTGATAAAGAATCATATTGGAGTGCTGCTGTTCTTTTAGCATTTTTGGATGTCTTTTTCAGGATTTGTGCAGTATCCTGTAACAGCTTTGCACCCAGCTGTAAAGTGTGTGCTGGATTACTTTTTTAGTCAAGATCTTCTGCTCAGGTTTTTTAAAACTGAAATCCAAAAATCTTGTATTTAAAAAACACTATTTTCTTATGTAAAAAAACACTATTTTTCTTAGGCAATGTTGTTATTTTGCAAAGTATATTCCTTCTGTACAGTGAGAATGTAAAATTTTTAAGATTGCTTAAAGGGACATGAAAACCCAATTTTTTTCTCTCATGATTCAGATAAAAAATTAAATTTTAAACAACTTTCTAATTTACTTCTATTATCTAATATGTTTCATTCTCTTGGTATCATTTGTTGAAGAAGCAGCAATGCACAAATGGTTTCTAACTGAACTCATGGGTGAGCCAATCACAATCAATATAAATATTCAGCCACAAATCAACAGCTAGAACCTAGGTTCTCTGCTACTTCTGAGCTTGCCTAGATAAACCTTTCAGCAAATGATAACAAGAGAAGGAAGCAAATTTAATAATAAAAGTAAATTGGAAAGTTGTTTAAAATTGTATTCTCTATCTGAATGATGACAGAAAAATTTTGTGTTTCATGTACCTTTAAGTGGAGCAAAACATATATTTTTTAAAATGTCGTGTTATTGAAGTGTAATTTGGGAAAAGTATTCTTAAATAAATGGAGAACATTTAAAACTAAATATACAGATCATCCCATATCACATAAAATGAAAAATTCAAAATACATAAGGAATGTAACAAAGCCTGCAAAAGAGCAGTCAGATTAGCCAACATTGAAAATTAAAGATATATTGCAAAGGATTCTAAGACAAACACTAAATGGTTTTTATAATTATATAAATGGCTTTAAAAAAATCTAAGATTGAAAATCTAAGTACATTAAAATGTGAGAAGGGTAGCGTGAAACCACTTTTAGAAAAGGTCTTCATTGGTAGCAGGAAGATACTGGAAGGGATTATAAGGGATTATATTCAAGAGTATTATTATGGAAAAGAAGATTATGGGCTCCATTTACCAAGCTGCAATTGCTGCTATGGAGGTCGTTTAAGGCTTGTCTGAAACAATAGTTAAGGCTTTTGATAAAGGGTCACATGAGAGAATAGTGTGCAAAATGATGGTACTGGTAATAGCTGAAAATGTTAGCTCCTGGATAAATAACTGGAGAAAAGACAGGGAGCAATGAGTAGTAGTACATTGAAGAAAAGTAATTAGTGGGGCCCACCAAAGATCAGTACTGGGCCCTGTTATTTTAAAAAAAAAAAAATTATAAATGACTTGGAGGAAGGATTAAATAGCAACATATCTATTTTTTGCAAATGATTCAATGTTAACTAAGGTGATTAGGTCTGCGCTGGATATAATTAAGATGTCAAACACACTAACAGCAATAATTAAATCAATTCAACAAAAAAATGATGTCAACAATAAAATATTTTATTTAGTAAAAAACAGTGAAGTGTAATTTATTACAAAGAACGCAACAAGGCGTTATCCACACCACGGAGAGGTGTATACAATCTAGTGACTCTAGACAAAATGGAGATACAAACTGAGTAAACAGGGATCTCTCTCCTTTATGGTATTGTATGTGTGACAATAGATAGGACAATAGATAGGACCATAAAGATATACATTAAAAAAGCGGTAGAAAAACTACAATTTTAAACTAAATAAAAACAGAGTAAAAAGCGAAATAGCCGCAGCTTGCTGGTCTAGCCAGACAAATCTTACTGATACTCACTACGCATTTCTGGGTCACGACCCTTCGTCAGGTATAGCTGGATATAATTGCTTTGCAAGGAGATTTTAAATTTTTTTAGAAACATTTGAGGTAATACTGGTAAATATATGGTTCTACATTTTGGAAGTAAAAATATGTGGCAAACTATCATTAAAATTGGACTAGACTAATCAAAACAGTGGAAGAATATGATTCAGGTGTACTTACAGATGACAAGCTAAAAATGTGTGCACAATGCAGGGTTGAAGCTTCTAGGGCTAATAAGATACTAGCAAGAATTAAAAGAGGCATTGATGCTATATAAATCCCTGGTAAGACCTCACCTAGAGTATGGAGTGCAATTATGGGGACCAATTAAAAAAAGGACATTGCAGAATTAGAAAAAGTTCATAGAAGGGCCACAAAGCTAATAGGTGGAATGGGGGATTTAAACTGTCAGGAGAGGTTAGACAAATTGGCTCTGTGTACTATAGAAAAGAAGAAGTTTGAGAAGTTATATGATTACTTTAAATAGAAATATATTCAAGTAAAAAATAAAATATAAAACATATTATAGCTACTGTATGTGCGAACCAAATATAATGTTTTTAAGATCGTGCTGACCCTATTTACAAAATCAAATTATATAAACAAAAGCAGTAGAAATCAAACCAATTCATATGATTTCTCAAAAGACAAGGAATTCTGCACTCTTTTATAAAAAAAATAGAAAATATTTATTTACATGACCATCTATAACATTTCCAAAATTTAAATGCATATCAAAACTCATTCCAATTTCATACAAAAAAACTCTCAAAAAAAGCACAGAAGCATCCACCATAGCCTATATAACAAACCTCTATCAGAAAAATCTTTCTTATGAGATATATCACCCGTATAAGAGGTTATCTATCACAGTAAACAAGTTGGGATAGAGACAAAATATAATAGTATGTACTTTAATTACTTTACCTGCAAATTTCTACTGCAGTGCCTCGTCATTAACCCTTTCTTTTAAGTTTCCGAATTGTACAGCTCTAACTCCCACCACACAATTCCTTCTATGGCTGTATCTATATCTACCTTTGCTTTTGGTAGAATGCAGAAGTAGACACTCATTATCTGCTGGAGCATGCCTAGAAGCAAAAAGCTTCTGAGAAATACAATGCCTGTGTTTCTGTAGCTAAAGCATTGCTATTTAACTTATTTATACTTATTTTTTTTTAAATACTTGCTAGCAGTTTTTAAACATTTTTTTAATGCAAATTGTTTTTTACTTAAATAGCACTTTTAGGATATGCACAGATCTCAACATGTTTTATGGCACTTTAAGAAAGCAGCACATTATTAATGCCGCAATTATATATGAATCACTGCTTAGTTAGATCTTCAAGCCAAAGCATGCAGGCATCACATTTAAGTGAAGGTCAATTTTGATGTGAAAGTGCCCAGTTTAAAAAAAAAAAACTATTATAAACAGGGGCACTTTCATTCATGAAAATTGACATTGCACCGTATTTTAAAAATACTTACCTTTTTCTTCTGAAATGCCGGATCGTCGTTCTGAAACGATGCCCCGCCTGCTTCTTCCTGGTTTACTTACCCAGCAATGACGAAACCAGCTTCCTCCAATCACGGTGTTGCCTCAGGCAATGATTCCCCCAGGGCGGAAGCCGTGATTGGAGGATGCCGGAATCGTCATTGCTGACGTGTGAAGAGGCTTGCGACGGGCTGGTGAAGCGAAGGAGAGGCTTCAAGAAGAAAAGGTAAGTATATTTTAAGAAAACGGGTGAAATGTAAATTTTCGTAAATGAAAGTGCCCCTGTTTTTAATAGTTTTTTTTTTTTTTTAAAAACGGGCACTTTCACATGAAAATTGACCTTCACTTTAAGGGTTAAAGCGAGCACACAGTTGAAATAAAAGAAATAAACGGTATTGTAATTGTATTAATGCAAAATCAATTGGCAACTTCTTTAGTGTAAATCAGGTAGAATCTTTATAGGTTGAACTTGATAGACTTCTGTCTTCTTTCAACCTCATCTACTATTAACCCCTTAATGACCGGACCATTTTTCAATTTTCTTACCCTTAATGACAATGGCTATTTTTACATTTCTGCAGTGTTTGTGTTTAGCTGTAATTTCCCTCTTACTCATTTACTGTACCCACACATATTATATACCGTTTTTCTCGCCATTAAATGGACTTTCTAAGGATACCATTATTTTCATCATATCTTATAATTTCCTATAAAAAAAATATAAAATATGAGGAAAAAATTGAAAAAAACACACTTTTTCTAACTTTGACCCCCAAAATCTGTTACACATCTACAATCACCAAAAAACACCTATGCTAAATAGTTTCTAAATTTTGTCCTGAGTTTAGAAATACCCAATGTTTACATGTTCTTTACTTTTTTGCAAGTTATAGGGCCATAAATACAAGTAGCACTTTGCTATTTCCAAACAACTTTTTTTCAAAATTAGCGCTAGTTACATTGGAACCCTGATATCTGTCAGGAATACCTGAATATCCCTTGACATGTATATATTTTTTTTTAGAAGACAACCCAAAGTATTGATCTAGGCCCATTTTGGTATATTTCATGCCACCATTTCACCGCCAAATGTCATCAAATAAAAAAAAAAGTTCACTTTTTCACAAATTTTGTCACAAACTTTAGGTTTCCCACTGAAATTATTTACAAACAGCTTCTGCAATTAAGGCACAAATGGTTGTAAATGCTTCTTTGGGATCCCCTTTGTTCAGAAATAGCAGACTTATATGGCTTTGGGGTTGCTTTTTGGTAAGTAGAAGGCCGCTAAATGCTGCTGCGCACCACACGTAAATTATGCCCAGCAGTTAAGGGGTTAAATTAGGTAGCTTGTAGGGAGCTTGCAGGGTTAATTTTAGCTTTAGGGTAGAGATCAGCCTCCCACCTGACACATCCCACCCCCTGATCCCTCCCAAACAGTTCTCTTCCCTCCCCCACCCCACAATTGTCCCCGCCATCTTAAGTACTGGCAGAAAGTCTGCCAGTACTAAATAAAAGGAGTTTTTCTTTTTTTTAATAAAAAAAAATAAAATGTTTTAGCTGTGATGGACTCCTGCCTTAGCCCCAACCTCCATGATCCCCCCCCCCCCAGCTCTCTAACCCTCTCCCCTACCTAATTGCCGCCATCTTGGGTACTGGCAGCTGTCTGCCAGTACCCAATTTGCCCCCCAAAAAAGTGTTTTTTTGATCTTTTATTGCCATTTTAAATTTTTCTGTAGTGTAGCAGCCCCCCACAATACCCCAACCCCCTCCCCCTCCCAGATCCTTATATATTTATTTTTTTCCCCCTCTTCCCTCCTCATTGGTGTCAGTGTGGGTAGCTAATCGCGCGCGCGCACCCGCGCGCGCGCACACGCGCATGCGCACCCCCGCACGCTCCCGGCACCCGGCGTGCACATTGCACTTACAGGAGCCGGATGCCGGGTAGCGATGGGCCGCCTACCCGCCTCCCTGTTGCGCTCCCACCCACCAACGAACCGGCACCATCGCTACCGGTGCAGAGAGGGCCACAGAGTGGCTCTCTCTGCATCGGAGTCTTCTGAAAGGGTATTGCAGGATGCCTCCATATGGAGGCATCACTGCAATACCCTGAGAGCTGCTGGAAGCGATTGCGATCGCTTCCAGCACTCTCTTAGACAACTGACGTACCAGGTACGTCTATTGTCATTAACTGTAAGTTAATGCATGACGTACCTGGTACGTCAGTTGTCATTAAGGGGTTAAACTATCCAAATCATGAAAAATTGAAAAATGTTTTTTCTCAATCAATGAATATTTAAAAAGTATAATAAACAGTATTATCAATATTAAAAAAATATCCCCCACACATGTCAACAATACACATCATACCCCTTTTGCAATGAATTTATTATTGATTAACAAATATCGCTATGGTTTAGGTTCATTTTAAACAAGTCAATTATGATTAACACACCAGACTGTATATTGGGATCAATCCAAACAAATCGAATGGTATATCTAGAGCTGCCAAAAACCATTGTATGTATTAATTTCCTTCAGATTAAAGGGACAGTATACACTCATTTTCATATAACTGCATGTAATAGACACTACTATACAGGGAGTGCAGAATTATTAGGCAAATGAGTATTTTGACCACATCATCCTCTTTATGCATGTTGTCTTTAGTGATGTCGCGAACCTAAAATTTTCAGTTCGCGAACCGCGGACTCGAACTTCCGGTATTGTTCGCGAACGCACGAACCGCGCGAACCGCCATTGAATTCAATAGGCAGGCGAACTTTAAAACCTACAAGGACTCTTTCTGGCCACAATAGTGATGGAAAAGTTGTTTCAAGGGTCCTAACACCTGGACTGTTGCATGCTGAAGGGGGATCCCTGGCAAAACTCCCATGGAAAATTACATAGTTGATGCAGAGTCTGCTTTTAAGCCATAATGGGTCTAAATCAACTAACATTCCCAAAGTGGCTGTCTCAAAACATCCCGGACAGAAGATAGATTGATAGTGATAGATAGGATAGATAGATATACATAGATTGATAGTTAGATAGAATCGATAGAAGAGAAATAGATAGATTTGTTAGATATATAATTACCCTAATAAATTCTAATAATCAAACATGCGTTCTTGGACCCAACTAGCTTGTGTCAATTAGTACTTTTCTTAGCACTTTAATCCCTGTTCCCCCCCCCTATCGTGGGAGTTCTATATGGCCTGCCAGATTACCCTGAAAAATTATAATAATAAGACATGTGGTCTGCTACCTATTTTAACGAGGTTGTGTTTTAAGTACTACCATTCTTAGCACTTTAATCTCTGTAACTCCCCCTATTTGGTGAGGTCTATACGGCCTGGATGATTACCCATACAAAATATAATAATAAGACATCTGCTCTTGGTCTGCGACCCATGGTAACTATGTTGTGTTAATTAGTAATATCCTTCGCATTTTAATAGCTGTTACTCATACTCACCCTATCGGTGGAGGTCTATATGGCCTGCATGATTACCCTTACAAAATATAACAACCAAACATATGTTCTGGGACCCATGGTAAGTAGGTTGTGTTATGTAGTACTGTTCTTTGCATTTTCATACCTGTTACAACACCAAATGGTGGCAGGTCTATCTGTCCTTCATGATTAGCTGCACCCAAACCCAAAAAAAAGCCGAGTGGTCTTAGACTAACACCCATGGCTAACTCTGTTGTTTCAATTAGTACTATTCTTAGCACTTTCATCCCTGTTACGGGCGGTCTACATGGCCATCATGATTAGCCGAACAAAATACTACAATCCAACCTTTGCTCAGTCTTCATAGGCCCTTCATTGTCTGTATTTCGATAGTACAGTTCTTATTATTTTTATAGCTGATACAACACAGAATGTTGTCAGCTCTATATGGCCTGCAGGATTAGCTGCACCCAATACAAAAATAAATCCAAGCGGTCTTGGATTAACACCCATGGCTAACTCTGTTGTTTCAAGTAGTACTATTCTTAGCACTTTCATCTCATCATCCCTGTTACTTCCAGGACTCTCGGTGGTGGTGGTCTACATGGCCATCATGATTAGCCTAACCAAATACTACAATTCAACCTTGGCTCAGTCTTCCTAAGGCCCTTCATTGGCTGTATTTTGCTAGTACTGTTCTTATTACTATGGTGGTCTACATGGCCATCATGATTAGCCTAACCAAATACTACAATCCAACCTTGGCTCAGTCTTCCTAAGGCCCTTCATTGGCTGTATTTTGTTAGTACTGTTCTTATTAGTTTAATAGCTGATACGACACCGAATGTTGTCAGCTCTATATGGCCTGCATGAATAGCCGCACCCAAAGCCAAAAAAAAGCCAAGCGGTTTTGCACTAACACCCATGGCTAACTCTGTTGTTTCAAGTTCTACTATTCTTAGCTCTTTCATCTCATCATCCCTGTTACTTCCAGGACTCTCGGTGGTGGTGGTCTACATGGCCATCATGATTAGCCTAACCAAATACTACAATCCAACCTTGGCCCAGTCTTCCTAAGGCCCTTCATTGGCTGTATTTTGGTAGTACTGTTCTTATTAGTTTAATAGCTGATACGACACCGAATGTTGTCAGCTCTATATGGCCTGCATGAATAGCCGCACCCAAAGCCAAAAAAAAGCCAAGCGGTTTTGCACTAACACCCATGGCTAACTCTGTTGTTTCAAGTTCTACTATTCTTAGCTCTTTCATCTCATCATCCCTGTTACTTCCAGGACTCTCGGTGGTGGTGGTCTACATGGCCATCATGATTAGCCTAACCAAATACTACAATCCAACCTTGGCCCAGTCTTCCTAAGGCCCTTCATTGGCTGTATTTTGGTAGTACTGTTCTTATTAGTTTAATAGCTGATACGACACCGAATGTTGTCAGCTCTATATGGCCTGCATGAATAGCCGCACCCAAAGCCAAAAAAAAGCCAAGCGGTTTTGCACTAACACCCATGGCTAACTCTGTTGTTTCAAGTTCTACTATTCTTAGCTCTTTCATCTCATCATCCCTGTTACTTCCAGGACTCTCGGTGGTGGTGGTCTACATGGCCATCATGATTAGCCTAACCAAATACTACAATCCAACCTTGGCTCAGTCTTCCTAAGGCCCTTCATTGGCTGTATTTTGGTAGTACTGTCATCCTTTTGAATAAAAGATTACAGTAAAGGCATTGATTTTAGAAAGCCACAGATCATTATTTACAACCGTGAATTTAGAAAAAAAAATTGATTACACAGCCGTGACACTTATTTATGCTCAGGCCTTTTTAATACGAGGGTCCCGGAGCCTCAACCGAAAAAACAGCATGAAAGAGGAGATATGTCATCCTTTTGAATAAAAGATTACAGGAAAGGCATTGATTTTAGAAACCCACAGATCATTATTTGCAACCGTGAATTTAGAAAAAAAAATTGATTACACACCCGTCACACTTATTTATGCTCAGGCCTTTTTAATACGATGGTCCCGGAGCCTCAACCGAAACAACAGCATGAAAGAGGAGATATGTCATCCTTTTGAATAAAAGATTACAGGAAAGGCATTGATTTTAGAAACCCACAGATCATTATTTGCAACCGTGAATTTAGAAAAAAAAATTGATTACACAGCCGTGACACTTATTTATGCTCAGGCCTTTTTAATACGAGGGTCCCGGAGCCTCAACCGAAACAACAGCATGAAAGAGGAGATATGTCATCCTTTTGAATAAAAGATTACAGGAAAGGCATTGATTTTAGAAACCCACAGATCATTATTTGCAACCGTGAATTTAGAAAAAAAAATTGATTACACAGCCGTGACACTTATTTATGCTCAGGCCTTTTTAATACGAGGGTCCCGGAGCCTCAACTGAAACAACAGCATGAAAGAGGAGATATGTCATCCTTTTGAATAAAAGATTACAGGAAAGGCATTGATTTTAGAAAGCCACAGATCATTATTTGCAACCGTGAAATTAGACAAAAACATTGATTAGACAGCCGTGACACTTATTTATGCTCAGGCCTATTTAATACGAGGGTCCCGGAGCCTCAACCGAAACAGCATGAAAGAGGAGATATGTCATCCTTTTGAATAAAAGATTACAGGAAAGGCATTGATTTTAGAAACCCACAGATCATTATTTGCAACCGTGAATTTAGAAAAAAAAATTGATTACACAGCCGTCACACTTATTTATGCTCAGGCCTTTTTAATACGAGGGTCCCGGAGCCTCAACCAAAACAACAGCATGAAAGAGGAGATATGTCATCCTTTTGAATAAAAGATTACAGGAAAGGCATTGATTTTAGAAAGCCACAGATCATTATTTGCAACCGTGAAATTAGACAAAAACATTGATTAGACAGCCGTGACACTTATTTATGCTCAAGTCTTTTTAATACGAGGGTCCCGGAGCCTCAACCGAAACAGCATGAAAGAGGAGATATGTCATCCTTTTGAATAAAAGATTACAGAAAAGGCATTGATTTTAGAAACCCACAGATCATTATTTGCAACCGTGAATTTAGAAAAAAAAATTGATTACACAGCCGTCACACTTATTTATGCTCAGGCCTTTTTAATACGAGGGTCCCGGAGCCTCAACCGAAACAACAGCATGAAAGAGGAGATATGTCATACTTTTGAATAAAAGATTACAGGAAAGGCATTGATTTTAGAAAGCCACAGATCATTATTTGCAACCATGAAATTACACAAAAACATTGATTAGACAGCCGTGACACTTATTTATGCTCAGGCCTTTTTAATACGAGGGTCCCGGAGGCTCAACCGAAACAACAGCATGAAAGAGGAGATATGTCATCCTTTTGAATAAAAGATTACAGTAAAGGCATTGATTTTAGAAACCCACAGATCATTATTTGCAACCGTGAATTTAGAAAAAAAAATTGATTACACACCCGTCACACTTATTTATGCTCAGGCCTTTTTAATACGAGGGTCCCGGAGCCTCAACCGAAACAACAGCATGAAAGAGGAGATATGTCATACTTTTGAATAAAAGATTACAGGAAAGGCATTGATTTTAGAAAGCCACAGATCATTATTTGCAACCATGAAATTGCACAAAAACATTGATTAGACAGCCGTGACACTTATTTATGCTCAGGCCTTTTTAATACGAGGGTCCCGGAGGCTCAACCGAAACAACAGCATGAAAGAGGAGATATGTCATACTTTTGAATAAAAGATTACAGGAAAGGCATTGATTTTAGAAACACAGAGATCATTAGTTGCAACCGTGAAATCACAAAAAAATTTGATTATACACCAAGTACACTTATTTATCCTTAGGCCTTTTTAGCAGAGGCTCCAGGACCCTCCACAAAACCAGCAGCATGAAAGAGGACATATGGCATCCTTTAGAAAATTAGATTACAGGAAAGGCATTGATTTTAGAAACACAGAGATCATTAGTTGCAACCGTGAAATCACAAAAAACTTTGATTATACACCAAGTACACTTATTTATCCTTAGGCCTTTTTAATACGAGGGTCCCGGAGCCTCAACCGAAACAACAGCATGAAAGAGGAGATATGTCATCCTTTTGAATAAAAGATTACAGGAAAGGCATTGATTTTAGAAAGCCACAGATCATTATTTGCAACCGTGAAATTAGACAAAAACATTGATTAGACAGCCGTGACACTTATTTATGCTCAGGCCTTTTTAATACGAGGGTCCCGGAGCCTCAACCGAAACAACAGCATGAAAGAGGAGATATGTCATCCTTTTGAATAAAAGATTACAGGAAAGGCATTGATTTTAGAAACCCACAGATCATTATTTGCAACCGTGAATTTAGAAAAAAAAATTGATTACACAGCCGTCACACTTATTTATGCTCAGGCCTTTTTAATACGAGGGTCCCGGAGGCTCAACCGAAACAACAGCATGAAAGAGGAGATATGTCATACTTTTGAATAAAAGATTACAGGAAAGGCATTGATTTTATAAACACAGAGATCATTAGTTGCAACCGTGAAATCACAAAAAAATTCGATTATACACCAAGTACACTTATTTATCCTTAGGCCTTTTTAGCAGAGGCTCCATGACCCTCCACAAAACCAGCAGCATGAAAGAGGACATATGGCATCCTTTAGAAAATTAGATTACAGGAAAGGCATTGATTTTAGAAACACAGAGATCATTAGTTGCAACCGTGAAATCACAAAAAACTTTGATTATACACCAAGTACACTTATTTATCCTTAGGCCTTTTTAGCAGAGGCTCCAGGACCCTCCACAAAACCAGCAGCATGAAAGAGGAGATATGTCATCCTTTTGAATAAAAGATTACAGGAAAGGCATTGATTTTAGAAACCCACAGATCATTATTTGAAACCGTGAATTTAGAAAAAAAAATTGATTACACAGCCGTCACACTTATTTATGCTCAGGCCTTTTTAATTCGAGGGTCCCGGAGCCTCAACCGAAACAACAGCATGAAAGAGGAGATATGTCATACTTTTGAATAAAAGATTACAGGAAAGGCATTGATTTTAGAAAGCCACAGATCATTATTTGCAACCATGAAATTACACAAAAACATTGATTAGACAGCCGTGACACTTATTTATGCTCAGGCCTTTTTAATACGAGGGTCCCGGAGGCTCAACCGAAACAGCAGCATGAAAGAGGAGATATGTCATCCTTTTGAATAAAAGATTACAGGAAAGGCATTGATTTTAGAAACCCACAGATCATTATTTGCAACCGTGAATTTAGAAAAAAAAATTGATTACACAGCCGTCACACTTATTTATGCTCAGGCCTTTTTAATACGAGGGTCCCGGAGCCTCAACCGAAACAACAGCATGAAAGAGGAGATATGTCATCCTTTTGAATAAAAGATTACAGGAAAGGCATTGATTTTAGAAAGCCACAGATCATTATTTGCAACCATGAAATTACACAAAAACATTGATTAGACAGCCGTGACACTTATTTATGCTCAGGCCTTTTTAATACGAGGGTCCCGGAGGCTCAACCGAAACAACAGCATGAAAGAGGAGATATGTCATCCTTTTGAATAAAAGATTACAGGAAAGGCATTGATTTTAGAAACCCACAGATCATTATTTGCAACCGTGAATTTAGAAAAAAAAATTGATTACACAGCCCGTCACACTTATTTATGCTCAGGCCTTTTTAATACGAGGGTCCCGGAGCCTCAACCGAAACAACAGCATGAAAGAGGAGATATGTCATACTTTTGAATAAAAGATTACAGGAAAGGCATTGATTTTAGAAACCCACAGATCATTATTTGCAACCGTGAATTTAGAAAAAAAAATTGATTACACAGCCGTCACACTTATTTATGCTCAGGCCTTTTTAATACGAGGGTCCCGGAGGCTCAACCGAAACAACAGCATGAAAGAGGAGATATGTCATACTTTTGAATAAAAGATTACAGGAAAGGCATTGATTTTAGAAACCACAGATCATTATTTGCAACCGTGAAATTAGACAAAAAAATTGATTAGACAGCCGTGACACTTATTTATGCTCAGGCCTTTTTAATACGAGGGTCCCGGAGCCTCAACCGAAACAACAGCATGAAAGAGGAGATATGTCATCCTTTTGAATAAAAGATTACAGGAAAGGCATTGATTTTAGAAAGCCACAGATCATTATTTGCAACCGTGAAATTAGACAAAAAAATTGATTAGACAGCCGTGACACTTATTTATGCTCAGGCCTTTTTAATACGAGGGTCCCGGAGCCTCAACCGAAACAACAGCATGAAAGAGGAGATATGTCATCCTTTTGAATAAAAGATTACAGGAAAGGCATTGATTTTAGAAACCCACAGATCATTATTTGCAACCGTGAATTTAGAAAAAAAAATTGATTACACAGCCGTCACACTTATTTATGCTCAGGCCTTTTTAATACGAGGGTCCCGGAGCCTCAACCGAAACAACAGCATGAAAGAGGAGATATGTCATCCTTTTGAATAAAAGATTACAGGAAAGGCATTGATTTTAGAAAGCCACAGATCATTATTTGCAACCATGAAATTACACAAAAACATTGATTAGACAGCCGTGACACTTATTTATGCTCAGGCCTTTTTAATACGAGGGTCCCGGAGGCTCAACCGAAACAACAGCATGAAAGAGGAGATATGTCATCCTTTTGAATAAAAGATTACAGGAAAGGCATTGATTTTAGAAACCCACAGATCATTATTTGCAACCGTGAATTTAGAAAAAAAAATTGATTACACACCCGTCACACTTATTTATGCTCAGGCCTTTTTAATACGAGGGTCCCGGAGCCTCAACCGAAACAACAGCATGAAAGAGGAGATATGTCATCCTTTTGAATAAAAGATTACAGGAAAGGCATTGATTTTAGAAAGCCACAGATCATTATTTGCAACCGTGAAATTAGACAAAAACATTGATTAGACAGCCGTGACACTTATTTATGCTCAGGCCTTTTTAATACGAGGGTCCCGGAGGCCTCAACCGAAACAACAGCATGAAAGAGGAGATATGTCATCCTTTTGAATAAAAGATTACAGGAAAGGCATTGATTTTAGAAACCCACAGATCATTATTTGCAACCGTGAATTTAGAAAAAAAAATTGATTACACAGCCCGTCACACTTATTTATGCTCAGGCCTTTTTAATACGAGGGTCCCGGAGCCTCAACCGAAACAACAGCATGAAAGAGGAGATATGTCATACTTTTGAATAAAAGATTACAGGAAAGGCATTGATTTTAGAAACCCACAGATCATTATTTGCAACCGTGAATTTAGAAAAAAAAATTGATTACACAGCCGTCACACTTATTTATTCTCAGGCCTTTTTAATACGAGGGTCCCGGAGGCTCAACCGAAACAACAGCATGAAAGAGGAGATATGTCATACTTTTGAATAAAAGATTACAGGAAAGGCATTGATTTTAGAAACCCACAGATCATTATTTGCAACCGTGAAATTAGACAAAAAAATTGATTACACACCAGTGACACTTATTTATGCTCAGGCCTTTTTAATACGAGGGTCCCGGAGCCTCAACCGAAACAACAGCATGAAAGAGGAGATATGTCATCCTTTTGAATAAAAGATTACAGGAAAGGCATTGATTTTAGAAAGCCACAGATCATTATTTGCAACCGTGAAATTAGACAAAAAAATTGATTAGACAGCCGTGACACTTATTTATGCTCAGGCCTTTTTAATACGAGGGTCCCGGAGCCTCAACCGAAACAACAGCATGAAAGAGGAGATATGTCATCCTTTTGAATAAAAGATTACAGGAAAGGCATTGATTTTAGAAACCACAGATCATTATTTGCAACCGTGAATTTAGAAAAAAAAATTGATTACACAGCCGTGACACTTATTTATGCTCAGGCCTTTCTAATACGAGGGTCCCGGAGCCTCAACCGAAACAACAGCATGAAAGAGGAGATATGTCATACTTTTGAATAAAAGATTACAGGAAAGGCATTGATTTTAGAAAGCCACAGATCATTATTTGCAACCATGAAATTACACAAAAACATTGATTAGACAGCCGTGACACTTATTTATGCTCAGGCCTTTTTAATACGAGGGTCCCGGAGGCCTCAACCGAAACAACAGCATGAAAGAGGAGATATGTCATCCTTTTGAATAAAAGATTACAGGAAAGGCATTGATTTTAGAAACCCACAGATCATTATTTGCAACCGTGAATTTAGAAAAAAAAATTGATTACACAGCCCGTCACACTTATTTATGCTCAGGCCTTTTTAATACGAGGGTCCCGGAGCCTCAACCGAAACAACAGCATGAAAGAGGAGATATGTCATACTTTTGAATAAAAGATTACAGGAAAGGCATTGATTTTAGAAAGCCACAGATCATTATTTGCAACCGTGAAATTAGCACAAAAACATTGATTAGACAGCCGTGACACTTATTTATGCTCAGGCCTTTTTAATACGAGGGTCCCGGAGGCCTCAACCGAAACAACAGCATGAAAGAGGAGATATGTCATCCTTTTGAATAAAAGATTACAGGAAAGGCATTGATTTTAGAAACCCACAGATCATTATTTGCAACCGTGAATTTAGAAAAAAAAATTGATTACACAGCCGTGACACTTATTTATGCTCAGGCCTTTTTAATACGAGGGTCCCGGAGCCTCAACCGAAACAACAGCATGAAAGAGGAGATATGTCATCCTTTTGAATAAAAGATTACAGGAAAGGCATTGATTTTAGAAACCCACAGATCATTATTTGCAACCGTGAAATTAGAAAAAAAAATTGATTACACAGCCGTGACACTTATTTATGCTCAGGCCTTTTTAATACGAGGGTCCCGGAGCCTCAACCGAAACAACAGCATGAAAGAGGAGATATGTCATCCTTTTGAATAAAAGATTACAGGAAAGGCATTGATTTTAGAAAGCCACAGATCATTATTTGCAACCGTGAAATTAGACAAAAACATTGATTAGACAGCCGTGACACTTATTTATGCTCAGGCCTTTTTAATACGAGGGTCCCGGAGCCTCAACCGAAACAACAGCATGAAAGAGGAGATATGTCATCCTTTTGAATAAAAGATTACAGGAAAGGCATTGATTTTAGAAACCCACAGATCATTATTTGCAACCGTGAATTTAGAAAAAAAAATTGATTACACAGCCGTCACACTTATTTATGCTCAGGCCTTTTTAATACGAGGGTCCCGGAGCCTCAACCGAAACAACAGCATGAAAGAGGAGATATGTCATACTTTTGAATAAAAGATTACAGGAAAGGCATTGATTTTAGAAAGCCACAGATCATTATTTGCAACCATGAAATTACACAAAAACATTGATTAGACAGCCGTGACACTTATTTATGCTCAGGCCTTTTTAATACGAGGGTCCCGGAGGCTCAACCGAAACAACAGCATGAAAGAGGAGATATGTCATCCTTTTGAATAAAAGATTACAGGAAAGGCATTGATTTTAGAAACCCACAGATCATTATTTGCAACCGTGAATTTAGAAAAAAAAATTGATTACACAGCCGTCACACTTATTTATGCTCAGGCCTTTTTAATACGAGGGTCCCGGAGCCTCAACCGAAACAACAGCATGAAAGAGGAGATATGTCATCCTTTTGAATAAAAGATTACAGGAAAGGCATTGATTTTAGAAACCCACAGATCATTATTTGCAACCGTGAATTTAGAAAAAAAAATTGATTACACACCTGTCACACTTATTTATGCTCAGGCCTTTTTAATACGAGGGTCCCGGAGCCTCAATCGAAACAACAGCATGAAAGAGGAGATATGTCATCCTTTTGAATAAAAGATTACAGGAAAGGCATTGATTTTAGAAAGCCACAGATCATTATTTGCAACCGTGAAATTAGACAAAAACATTGATTAGACAGCCGTGACACTTATTTATGCTCAGGCCTTTTTAATACGAGGGTCCCGGAGCCTCAACCGAAACAACAGCATGAAAGAGGAGATATGTCATCCTTTTGAATAAAAGATTACAGGAAAGGCATTGATTTTAGAAACCCACAGATCATTATTTGCAACCGTGAATTTAGAAAAAAAAATTGATTACACAGCCGTCACACTTATTTATGCTCAGGCCTTTTTAATACGAGGGTCCCGGAGCCTCAACCGAAACAACAGCATGAAAGAGGAGATATGTCATACTTTTGAATAAAAGATTACAGGAAAGGCATTGATTTTAGAAACCCACAGATCATTATTTGCAACCGTGAATTTAGAAAAAAAAATTGATTACACAGCCGTCACACTTATTTATGCTCAGGCCTTTTTAATACGAGGGTCCCGGAGGCTCAACCGAAACAACAGCATGAAAGAGGAGATATGTCATCCTTTTGAATAAAAGATTACAGGAAAGGCATTGATTTTAGAAACCACAGATCATTATTTGCAACCGTGAAATTAGACAAAAAAATTGATTATACAGCCAGTGACACTTATTTATGCTCAGGCCTTTTTAATACGAGGGTCCCGGAGCCTCAACCGAAACAACAGCATGAAAGAGGAGATATGTCATCCTTTTGAATAAAAGATTACAGGAAAGGCATTGATTTTAGAAACCAAAGATCATTAGTTGCAACCGTGAAATCACAAAAAACTTTGATTATACAGCCGTGACACTTATTTATGCTCAGGCCTTTTTAATACGAGGGTCCCGGAGCCTCAACCGAAACAACAGCATGAAAGAGGAGATATGTCATCCTTTTGAATAAAAGATTACAGGAAAGGCATTGATTTTAGAAACCCACAGATCATTATTTGCAACCGTGAATTTAGAAAAAAAAATTGATTACACAGCCGTCACACTTATTTATGCTCAGGCCTTTTTAATACGAGGGTCCCGGAGCCTCAACCGAAACAACAGCATGAAAGAGGAGATATGTCATACTTTTGAATAAAAGATTACAGGAAAGGCATTGATTTTAGAAAGCCACAGATCATTATTTGCAACCATGAAATTACACAAAAACATTGATTAGACAGCCGTGACACTTATTTATGCTCAGGCCTTTTTAATACGAGGGTCCCGGAGGCTCAACCGAAACAACAGCATGAAAGAGGAGATATGTCATCCTTTTGAATAAAAGATTACAGGAAAGGCATTGATTTTAGAAACCCACAGATCATTATTTGCAACCGTGAATTTAGAAAAAAAAATTGATTACACACCCGTCACACTTATTTATGCTCAGGCCTTTTTAATACGAGGGTCCCGGAGCCTCAACCGAAACAACAGCATGAAAGAGGAGATATGTCATCCTTTTGAATAAAAGATTACAGGAAAGGCATTGATTTTAGAAAGCCACAGATCATTATTTGCAACCATGAAATTAGACAAAAACATTGATTAGACAGCCGTGACACTTATTTATGCTCAGGCCTTTTTAATACGAGGGTCCCGGAGGCCTCAACCGAAACAACAGCATGAAAGAGGAGATATGTCATCCTTTTGAATAAAAGATTACAGGAAAGGCATTGATTTTAGAAACCCACAGATCATTATTTGCAACCGTGAATTTAGAAAAAAAAATTGATTACACAGCCGTCACACTTATTTATGCTCAGGCCTTTTTAATACGAGGGTCCCGGAGCCTCAACCGAAACAACAGCATGAAAGAGGAGATATGTCATACTTTTGAATAAAAGATTACAGGAAAGGCATTGATTTTAGAAACCCACAGATCATTATTTGCAACCGTGAATTTAGAAAAAAAAATTGATTACACAGCCGTCACACTTATTTATTCTCAGGCCTTTTTAATACGAGGGTCCCGGAGGCTCACCCGAAACAACAGCATGAAAGAGGAGATATGTCATACTTTTGAATAAAAGATTACAGGAAAGGCATTGATTTTAGAAACCACAGATCATTATTTGCAACCGTGAAATTAGACAAAAAAATTGATTACACAGCCGTGACACTTATTTATGCTCAGGCCTTTTTAATACGAGGGTCCCGGAGCCTCAACCGAAACCAGCAGCATGAAAGAGGACATATGGCATCCTTTAGAAAATTAGATTACAGGAAAGGCATTGATTTTAGAAACACAGAGATCATTAGTTGCAACCGTGAAATCACAAAAAAATTCGATTATACACCAAGTACACTTATTTATCCTTAGGCCTTTTTAGCAGAGGCTCCAGGACCCTCCACAAAACCAGCAGCATGAAAGAGGACATATGGCATCCTTTAGAAAATTAGATTACAGGAAAGGCATTGATTTAGAAACACAGAGATCATTAGTTGCAACCGTGAATTTAGAAAAAAAAATTGATTACACAGCCGTCACACTTATTTATGCTCAGGCCTTTTTAATACGAGGGTCCCGGAGCCTCAACCGAAACAACAGCATGAAAGAGGAGATATGTCATACTTTTGAATAAAAGATTACAGGAAAGGCATTGATTTTAGAAAGCCACAGATCATTATTTGCAACCATGAAATTACACAAAAACATTGATTAGACAGCCGTGACACTTATTTATGCTCAGGCCTTTTTAATACGAGGGTCCCGGGGGCCTCAACCGAAACAACAGCATGAAAGAGGAGATATGTCATCCTTTTGAATAAAAGATTACAGGAAAGGCATTGATTTTAGAAACCCACAGATCATTATTTGCAACCGTGAATTTAGAAAAAAAAATTGATTACACAGCCGTCACACTTATTTATGCTCAGGCCTTTTTAATACGAGGGTCCCGGAGCCTCAACCGAAACAACAGCATGAAAGAGGAGATATGTCATACTTTTGAATAAAAGATTACAGGAAAGGCATTGATTTTAGAAAGCCACAGATCATTATTTGCAACCGTGAAATTAGACAAAAACATTGATTAGACAGCCGTGACACTTATTTATGCTCAGGCCTTTTTAATACGAGGGTCCCGGAGCCTCAACCGAAACAACAGCATGAAAGAGGAGATATGTCATCCTTTTGAATAAAAGATTACAGGAAAGGCATTGATTTTAGAAACCCACAGATCATTATTTGCAACCGTGAATTTAGAAAAAAAAATTGATTACACAGCCGTGACACTTATTTATGCTCAGGCCTTTTTAATACGAGGGTCCCGGAGCCTCAACCGAAACAACAGCATGAAAGAGGAGATATGTCATCCTTTTGAATAAAAGATTACAGGAAAGGCATTGATTTTAGAAAGCCACAGATCATTATTTGCAACCGTGAAATTAGAAAAAAAAATTGATTACACAGCCGTGACACTTATTTATGCTCAGGCCTTTTTAATACGAGGGTCCCGGAGCCTCAACCGAAACAACAGCATGAAAGAGGAGATATGTCATCCTTTTGAATAAAAGATTACAGGAAAGGCATTGATTTTAGAAAGCCACAGATCATTATTTGCAACCGTGAATTTAGAAAAAAAAATTGATTACACAGCCGTGACACTTATTTATGCTCAGGCCTTTTTAATACGAGGGTCCCGGAGCCTCAACCGAAACAACAGCATGAAAGAGGAGATATGTCATCCTTTTGAATAAAAGATTACAGGAAAGGCATTGATTTTAGAAACCCACAGATCATTATTTGCAACCGTGAATTTAGAAAAAAAAATTGATTACACAGCCGTCACACTTATTTATGCTCAGGCCTTTTTAATACGAGGGTCCCGGAGCCTCAACCGAAACAACAGCATGAAAGAGGAGATATGTCATACTTTTGAATAAAAGATTACAGGAAAGGCATTGATTTTAGAAAGCCACAGATCATTATTTGCAACCATGAAATTACACAAAAACATTGATTAGACAGCCGTGACACTTATTTATGCTCAGGCCTTTTTAATACGAGGGTCCCGGAGGCTCAACCGAAACAACAGCATGAAAGAGGAGATATGTCATCCTTTTGAATAAAAGATTACAGGAAAGGCATTGATTTTAGAAACCCACAGATCATTATTTGCAACCGTGAATTTAGAAAAAAAAATTGATTACACAGCCGTCACACTTATTTATGCTCAGGCCTTTTTAATACGAGGGTCCCGGAGCCTCAACCGAAACAACAGCATGAAAGAGGAGATATGTCATCCTTTTGAATAAAAGATTACAGGAAAGGCATTGATTTTAGAAACCCACAGATCATTATTTGCAACCGTGAATTTAGAAAAAAAAATTGATTACACAGCCCGTCACACTTATTTATGCTCAGGCCTTTTTAATACGAGGGTCCCGGAGCCTCAACCGAAACAACAGCATGAAAGAGGAGATATGTCATCCTTTTGAATAAAAGATTACAGGAAAGGCATTGATTTTAGAAAGCCACAGATCATTATTTGCAACCATGAAATTAGACAAAAACATTGATTAGACAGCCGTGACACTTATTTATGCTCAGGCCTTTTTAATACGAGGGTCCCGGAGCCTCAACCGAAACAACAGCATGAAAGAGGAGATATGTCATCCTTTTGAATAAAAGATTACAGGAAAGGCATTGATTTTAGAAACCCACAGATCATTATTTGCAACCGTGAATTTAGAAAAAAAAATTGATTAGACAGCCGTGACACTTATTTATGCTCAGGCCTTTTTAATACGAGGGTCCCGGAGCCTCAACCGAAACAACAGCATGAAAGAGGAGATATGTCATCCTTTTGAATAAAAGATTACAGGAAAGGCATTGATTTTAGAAAGCCACAGATCATTATTTGCAACCGTGAATTTAGAAAAAAAAATTGATTACACAGCCGTGACACTTATTTATGCTCAGGCCTTTTTAATACGAGGGTCCCGGAGCCTCAACCGAAACAACAGCATGAAAGAGGAGATATGTCATCCTTTTGAATAAAAGATTACAGGAAAGGCATTGATTTTAGAAAGCCACAGATCATTATTTGCAACCGTGAAATTAGACAAAAAAATTGATTACACAGCCGTGACACTTATTTATGCTCAGGCCTTTTTAATACGAGGGTCCCGGAGCCTCAACCGAAACAACAGCATGAAAGAGGAGATATGTCATCCTTTTGAATAAAAGATTACAGGAAAGGCATTGATTTTAGAAACCCACAGATCATTATTTGCAACCGTGAATTTAGAAAAAAAAATTGATTACACAGCCGTCACACTTATTTATGCTCAGGCCTTTTTAATACGAGGGTCCCGGAGCCTCAACCGAAACAACAGCATGAAAGAGGAGATATGTCATACTTTTGAATAAAAGATTACAGGAAAGGCATTGATTTTAGAAAGCCACAGATCATTATTTGCAACCAGTGAAATTAGACAAAAACATTGATTAGACAGCCGTGACACTTATTTATGCTCAGGCCTTTTTAATACGAGGGTCCCGGAGGCTCAACCGAAACAACAGCATGAAAGAGGAGATATGTCATCCTTTTGAATAAAAGATTACAGGAAAGGCATTGATTTTAGAAATCCACAGATCATTATTTGCAACCGTGAATTTAGAAAAAAAAATTGATTAGACAGCCCGTCACACTTATTTATGCTCAGGCCTTTTTAATACGAGGGTCCCGGAGCCTCAACCGAAACAACAGCATGAAAGAGGAGATATGTCACACTTTTGAATAAAAGATTACAGGAAAGGCATTTATTTTAGAAAGCCACAGATCATTATTTGCAACCGTGAAATTAGACAAAAACATTGATTAGACAGCCGTGACACTTATTTATGCTCAGGCCTTTTTAATACGAGGGTCCCGGAGGCTCAACCGAAACAACAGCATGAAAGAGGAGATATGTCATCCTTTTGAATAAAAGATTACAGGAAAGGCATTGATTTTAGAAACCCACAGATCATTATTTGCAACCGTGAATTTAGAAAAAAAAATTGATTACACAGCCGTGACACTTATTTATGCTCAGGCCTTTTTAATACGAGGGTCCCGGAGCCTCAACCGAAACAACAGCATGAAAGAGGAGATATGTCATCCTTTTGAATAAAAGATTACAGGAAAGGCATTGATTTTAGAAAGCCACAGATCATTATTTGCAACCGTGAAATTAGACAAAAAACATTGATTAGACAGCCGTGACACTTATTTATGCTCAGGCCTTTTTAATACGAGGGTCCCGGAGCCTCAACCGAAACAACAGCATGAAAGAGGAGATATGTCATCCTTTTGAATAAAAGATTACAGGAAAGGCATTGATTTTAGAAACCCACAGATCATTATTTGCAACCGTGAATTTAGAAAAAAAAATTGATTACACAGCCGTCACACTTATTTATGCTCAGGCCTTTTTAATACGAGGGTCCCGGAGCCTCAACCGAAACAACAGCATGAAAGAGGAGATATGTCATACTTTTGAATAAAAGATTACAGGAAAGGCATTGATTTTAGAAAGCCACAGATCATTATTTGCAACCGTGAAATTAGACAAAAACATTGATTAGACAGCCGTGACACTTATTTATGCTCAGGCCTTTTTAATACGAGGGTCCCGGAGGCCTCAACCGAAACAACAGCATGAAAGAGGAGATATGTCATCCTTTTGAATAAAAGATTACAGGAAAGGCATTGATTTTAGAAACCCACAGATCATTATTTGCAACCGTGAATTTAGAAAAAAAAATTGATTACACAGCCGTCACACTTATTTATGCTCAGGCCTTTTTAATACGAGGGTCCCGGAGCCTCAACCGAAACAACAGCATGAAAGAGGAGATATGTCATCCTTTTGAATAAAAGATTACAGGAAAGGCATTGATTTTAGAAACCCACAGATCATTATTTGCAACCGTGAATTTAGAAAAAAAAATTGATTACACAGCCCGTCACACTTATTTATGCTCAGGCCTTTTTAATACGAGGGTCCCGGAGCCTCAACCGAAACAACAGCATGAAAGAGGAGATATGTCATCCTTTTGAATAAAAGATTACAGGAAAGGCATTGATTTTAGAAAGCCACAGATCATTATTTGCAACCGTGAAATTAGACAAAAACATTGATTAGACAGCCGTGACACTTATTTATGCTCAGGCCTTTTTAATACGAGGGTCCCGGAGCCTCAACCGAAACAACAGCATGAAAGAGGAGATATGTCATACTTTTGAATAAAAGATTACAGGAAAGGCATTGATTTTAGAAACCCACAGATCATTATTTGCAACCGTGAATTTAGAAAAAAAAATTGATTACACAGCCGTCACACTTATTTATGCTCAGGCCGTTTTTAATACGAGGGTCCCGGAGGCTCAACCGAAACAACAGCATGAAAGAGGAGATATGTCATACTTTTGAATAAAAGATTACAGGAAAGGCATTGATTTTAGAAACCACAGATCATTATTTGCAACCGTGAAATTAGAAAAAAAAATTGATTATACACCAGTACACTTATTTATCCTCAGGCCTTTTTAAGCAGAGGCTCCAGGAGCCTCAACAAAACAAGCAGCATGAAAGAGGAGATATGTCATCCTTTTGAAAATAAGATTACAGGAAAG
This sequence comes from Bombina bombina, assembly GCF_027579735.1. Taxonomy (NCBI): domain Eukaryota; kingdom Metazoa; phylum Chordata; class Amphibia; order Anura; family Bombinatoridae; genus Bombina; species Bombina bombina. The sequence goes on along the minus strand of NC_069503.1, from coordinate 613,476,077 downwards.
GCATTGATTTTAGAAACCACAGATCATTATTTGCAACCGTGAAATTCACAAAAAAATTCGATTAGACAGCCGTGACACTTATTTATGCTCAGGCCTTTTTAATACGAGGGTCCCGGAGCCTCAACCGAAACAACAGCATGAAAGAGGAGATATGTCATCCTTTTGAATAAAAGATTACAGGAAAGGCATTGATTTTAGAAACCACAGATCATTATTTGCAACCGTGAATTTAGAAAAAAAAATTGATTACACAGCCGTCACACTTATTTATGCTCAGGCCTTTTTAATACGAGGGTCCCGGAGCCTCAACCGAAACAACAGCATGAAAGAGGAGATATGTCATACTTTTGAATAAAAGATTACAGGAAAGGCATTGATTTTAGAAAGCCACAGATCATTATTTGCAACCATGAAATTAGACAAAAAAATTGATTAGACAGCCGTGACACTTATTTATGCTCAGGCCTTTTTAATACGAGGGTCCCGGAGGCCTCAACCGAAACAACAGCATGAAAGAGGAGATATGTCATCCTTTTGAATAAAAGATTACAGGAAAGGCATTGATTTTAGAAACCCACAGATCATTATTTGCAACCGTGAATTTAGAAAAAAAAATTGATTACACAGCCGTCACACTTATTTATGCTCAGGCCTTTTTAATACGAGGGTCCCGGAGCCTCAACCGAAACAACAGCATGAAAGAGGAGATATGTCATACTTTTGAATAAAAGATTACAGGAAAGGCATTGATTTTAGAAAGCCACAGATCATTATTTGCAACCATGAAATTACACAAAAACATTGATTAGACAGCCGTGACACTTATTTATGCTCAGGCCTTTTTAATACGAGGGTCCCGGAGGCCTCAACCGAAACAACAGCATGAAAGAGGAGATATGTCATCCTTTTGAATAAAAGATTACAGGAAAGGCATTGATTTTAGAAACCCACAGATCATTATTTGCAACCGTGAATTTAGAAAAAAAAATTGATTACACAGCCGTGACACTTATTTATGCTCAGGCCTTTTTAATACGAGGGTCCCGGAGGCCTCAACCGAAACAACAGCATGAAAGAGGAGATATGTCATCCTTTTGAATAAAAGATTACAGGAAAGGCATTGATTTTAGAAAGCCACAGATCATTATTTGCAACCGTGAAATTAGAAAAAAAAATTGATTAGACAGCCGTGACACTTATTTATGCTCAGGCCTTTTTAATACGAGGGTCCCGGAGCCTCAACCGAAACAACAGCATGAAAGAGGAGATATGTCATCCTTTTGAATAAAAGATTACAGGAAAGGCATTGATTTTAGAAAGCCCACAGATCATTATTTGCAACCGTGAATTTAGACAAAAAAATTGATTAGACAGCCGTGACACTTATTTATGCTCAGGCCTTTTTAATACGAGGGTCCCGGAGCCTCAACCGAAACAACAGCATGAAAGAGGAGATATGTCATCCTTTTGAATAAAAGATTACAGGAAAGGCATTGATTTTAGAAACCCACAGATCATTATTTGCAACCGTGAATTTAGAAAAAAAAATTGATTACACAGCCGTCACACTTATTTATGCTCAGGCCTTTTTAATACGAGGGTCCCGGAGCCTCAACCGAAACAACAGCATGAAAGAGGAGATATGTCATACTTTTGAATAAAAGATTACAGGAAAGGCATTGATTTTAGAAAGCCACAGATCATTATTTGCAACCATGAAATTAGACAAAAACATTGATTAGACAGCCGTGACACTTATTTATGCTCAGGCCTTTTTAATACGAGGGTCCCGGAGGCCTCAACCGAAACAACAGCATGAAAGAGGAGATATGTCATCCTTTTGAATAAAAGATTACAGGAAAGGCATTGATTTTAGAAACCCACAGATCATTATTTGCAACCGTGAATTTAGAAAAAAAAATTGATTACACAGCCCGTCACACTTATTTATGCTCAGGCCTTTTTAATACGAGGGTCCCGGAGCCTCAACCGAAACAACAGCATGAAAGAGGAGATATGTCATACTTTTGAATAAAAGATTACAGGAAAGGCATTGATTTTAGAAAGCCACAGATCATTATTTGCAACCGTGAAATTACACAAAAACATTGATTAGACAGCCGTGACACTTATTTATGCTCAGGCCTTTTTAATACGAGGGTCCCGGAGGCCTCAACCGAAACAACAGCATGAAAGAGGAGATATGTCATCCTTTTGAATAAAAGATTACAGGAAAGGCATTGATTTTAGAAACCCACAGATCATTATTTGCAACCGTGAATTTAGAAAAAAAAATTGATTACACAGCCGTGACACTTATTTATGCTCAGGCCTTTTTAATACGAGGGTCCCGGAGCCTCAACCGAAACAACAGCATGAAAGAGGAGATATGTCATCCTTTTGAATAAAAGATTACAGGAAAGGCATTGATTTTAGAAAGCCACAGATCATTATTTGCAACCATGAAATTAGACAAAAACATTGATTAGACAGCCGTGACACTTATTTATGCTCAGGCCTTTTTAATACGAGGGTCCCGGAGCCTCAACCGAAACAACAGCATGAAAGAGGAGATATGTCATCCTTTTGAATAAAAGATTACAGGAAAGGCATTGATTTTAGAAACCCACAGATCATTATTTGCAACCGTGAATTTAGAAAAAAAAATTGATTACACAGCCGTCACACTTATTTATGCTCAGGCCTTTTTAATACGAGGGTCCCGGAGCCTCAACCGAAACAACAGCATGAAAGAGGAGATATGTCATACTTTTGAATAAAAGATTACAGGAAAGGCATTGATTTTAGAAACCCACAGATCATTATTTGCAACCGTGAATTTAGAAAAAAAAATTGATTACACAGCCGTGACACTTATTTATGCTCAGGCCTTTTTAATACGAGGGTCCCGGAGGCCTCAACCGAAACAACAGCATGAAAGAGGAGATATGTCATCCTTTTGAATAAAAGATTACAGGAAAGGCATTGATTTTAGAAACCACAGATCATTATTTGCAACCGTGAATTTAGACAAAAAAATTGATTAGACAGCCGTGACACTTATTTATGCTCAGGCCTTTTTAATACGAGGGTCCCGGAGCCTCAACCGAAACAACAGCATGAAAGAGGAGATATGTCATCCTTTTGAATAAAAGATTACAGGAAAGGCATTGATTTTAGAAAGCCACAGATCATTATTTGCAACCGTGAAATTAGACAAAAAAATTGATTAGACAGCCGTGACACTTATTTATGCTCAGGCCTTTTTAATACGAGGGTCCCGGAGCCTCAACCGAAACAACAGCATGAAAGAGGAGATATGTCATCCTTTTGAATAAAAGATTACAGGAAAGGCATTGATTTTAGAAACCCACAGATCATTATTTTCAACCGTGAATTTAGAAAAAAAAATTGATTACACAGCCGTTACACTTATTTATGCTCAGGCCTTTTTAATACGAGGGTCCCGGAGCCTCAACCGAAACAACAGCATGAAAGAGGAGATATGTCATACTTTTGAATAAAAGATTACAGGAAAGGCATTGATTTTAGAAAGCCACAGATCATTATTTGCAACCATGAAATTACACAAAAACATTGATTAGACAGCCGTGACACTTATTTATGCTCAGGCCTTTTTAATACGAGGGTCCCGGAGGCTCAACCGAAACAACAGCATGAAAGAGGAGATATGTCATCCTTTTGAATAAAAGATTACAGGAAAGGCATTGATTTTAGAAACCCACAGATCATTATTTGCAACCGTGAATTTAGAAAAAAAAATTGATTACACATCCCGTCACACTTATTTATGCTCAGGCCTTTTTAATACGAGGGTCCCGGAGCCTCAACCGAAACAACAGCATGAAAGAGGAGATATGTCATCCTTTTGAATAAAAGATTACAGGAAAGGCATTGATTTTAGAAACCCACAGATCATTATTTGCAACCGTGAATTTAGAAAAAAAAATTGATTACACAGCCGTCACACTTATTTATGCTCAGGCCTTTTTAATACGAGGGTCCCGGAGGCCTCAACCGAAACAACAGCATGAAAGAGGAGATATGTCATACTTTTGAATAAAAGATTACAGGAAAGGCATTGATTTTAGAAAGCCACAGATCATTATTTGCAACCATGAAATTACACAAAAACATTGATTAGACAGCCGTGACACTTATTTATGCTCAGGCCTTTTTAATACGAGGGTCCCGGAGGCTCAACCGAAACAACAGCATGAAAGAGGAGATATGTCATCCTTTTGAATAAAAGATTACAGGAAAGGCATTGATTTTAGAAACCCACAGATCATTATTTGCAACCGTGAATTTAGAAAAAAAAATTGATTACACACCCGTCACACTTATTTATGCTAAGACCTTTTTAATACGAGGGTCCCGGAGCCTCAACCGAAACAACAGCATGAAAGAGGAGATATGTCATCCTTTTGAATAAAAGATTACAGGAAAGGCATTGATTTTAGAAACCCACAGATCATTATTTGCAACCGTGAATTTAGAAAAAAAAATTGATTACACAGCCGTGACACTTATTTATGCTCAGGCCTTTTTAATACGAGGGTCCCGGAGCCTCAACCGAAACAACAGCATGAAAGAGGAGATATGTCATACTTTTGAATAAAAGATTACAGGAAAGGCATTGATTTTAGAAACACAGAGATTATTAGTTGCAACCGTGAAATCACAAAAAAATTTGATTATACACCAATTACACTTATTTATCCTTAGGCCTTTTTAGCAGAGGCTCCAGGACCCTCAACAAAACCAGCAGCATGAAAGAGGACATATGGCATCCTTTAGAAAATTAGATTACAGGAAAGGCATTGATTTTAGAAACACAGAGATCATTAGTTGCAACCGTGAAATCACAAAAAACTTCGATTATACACCAAGTACACTTATTTATCCTTAGGCCTTTTTAGCAGAGGCTCCAGGACCCTCCACAAAACCAGCAGCATGAAAGAGGACATATGGCATCCTTTAGAAAATTAGATTACAGGAAAGGCATTGATTTTAGAAACACAGAGATCATTAGTTGCAACCGTGAAATCACAAAAAACTTCGATTATACACCAAGTACACTTATTTATCCTTAGGCCTTTTTAGCAGAGGCTCCAGGACCCTCCACAAAACCAGCAGCATGAAAGAGGACATATGGCATCCTTTAGAAAATTAGATTACAGGAAAGGCATTGATTTTAGAAACACAGAGATCATTAGTTGCAACCGTGAAATCACAAAAAACTTCGATTATACACCAAGTACACTTATTTATCCTTAGGCCTTTTTAGCAGAGGCTCCAGGACCCTCCACAAAACCAGCAGCATGAAAGAGGACATATGGCATCCTTTAGAAAATTAGATTACAGGAAAGGCATTGATTTTAGAAACACAGAGATCATTAGTTGCAACCGTGAAATCACAAAAAACTTTGATTATACACCAAGTACACTTATTTATCCTTAGGACTTTTTAGCAGAGGCTCCAGGACCCTCCACAAAACCAGCAATATGAAAGAGGACATATGGCATCCTTTAGAAAATTAGATTACAGGAAAGGCATTGATTTTAGAAACACAGAGATCATTAGTTGCAACCGTGAATTCACAAAAAACTTAGATTATACACCAAGTACACTTATTTATCCTTAGGCCTTTTTAGCAGAGGCTCCAGGACCCTCCACAAAACCAGCAGCATGAAAGAGAACATATGGCATACTTTATAAAATTAGATTACAGGAAAGGCATTGATTTTAGAAACACAGAGATCATTAGTTGCAACCGTGAAATCTAAAAAAACATAGATTATACACCCAGTACACTTATTTATCCTTTGGCCTTTTTAGAAGAGTGTCCCGGAGCCTCAACAGAAAGAACAGCATGAAAGAGGACATATGGCATCCTTTTGAAAAATAGATTACAGGAAAGGCATTGATTTTAGAAAGACAGAAAAAAATTGTTACAAACTGGAAATCTAAAAAAACATTGAATAGACACCCAGTACACTTCTTTATCCTTCGGCCTTTTGAGCAGAGGCTCCAGGACACTCAACAAATCCAGCAGTAGGAAAGAGGACATATGGCATCCTTTGTGAAAAAATGATTATAGGAAAGGCATTGATTTTAGAAACCTGGGGATAATTTTTGCAACCGTGAATTTGAATTAAAAAAAAGATTGGATGGACACCAGGTACAATTCTTTATCCATAATGCCTTTTTATAAGAGGGTCCAGGACCCTCAAACAAAAAACCAGCAGGAAAGAGGACATATGGCATACTTTTGAACAATACAGTAAGAGTACAGGAAAGGCATTGATTTTAGAAACCCATAGATAATTTTTTGCAAATGTAAATTTGAATCAAAAAAATGATTCGATCGACACCCAGTACACCACTTTCTCCTTAGGGCTTTTTATAAGAGGGTCCTGGACCCTCAAAAAAAACACCAGCAGGAAAGAGGACATATGGCATACTTTTGAAAATTAGATTACAGGAAAGGCATTGATGTTAGAAACACAGAGATCAGTTATATGACCCGGGAAATCGAAAAAAAACATTGATTGGACACCCAGTACACTTCTTTATCCTTAGGCCTTTTTAAAAGAGTGTCCCGGAGCCTCAACAGAAAGAACAGCATGAAAGAGGACATATGGCATCCTTTTGAAAAATAGATTACAGGAAAGGCATTGATTTTTGAAAGACAGAAAAAATAAGTTACAACTGTGAAATCTAAAAAAACATTGAATAGACACCCAGTACACTTCTTTATCCTTCGGCCTTTTTAGCAGACGCTCCAGGACACTCAACAAAACCAGTAGTAGGAAAGAAGACATATGGCATCCTTTGTGAAAAAAAGATTATAGGAAAGGCATTGATTTTAGAAACCCAGGGATAATTTGTTGCAACCGTGAATTTGAATTAAAAAAAAAAGATTGGATGGACACCAGGTACAATTCTTTATCCATAATGCCTTTTTATAAGAGGGTCCAGGACCCTCAAACAAAAAACCAGCAGGAAAGAGGACATATGGCATACTTTTGAACAATAGAGTACAGGAAAGGCATAGATTTTAGAAACCCATAAAAAAAAATTTTAAAATGTAAATTTGAATAAAAAAAATGATTTGATGGACAGCCAGTACACCTCTTTCTCCTTAGGCCTTTCTATAAGAGGGTCCTGGACCCTCAAAAAAAACACCAGCAGGAAAGAGGACGTATGGCATCCTTTTGAACAATAGAGTACAGGTACAGCATTGATTTTACAAACCCAGAGATCATTTTGGTCAATTGTTAAATAGAAAAATAAAAATGAGTGGCCAACCAGTACACCTCTTTCTCCTTAGGCCTTTTTATAAGATGGTCCTGGACACTCAAAAAAAAACACCAGCAGGAAAGAGGACGTATGGCATCCTTTTGAACAATAGAGTACAGGTACGGCATTGATTTTACAAAACCAGAGATAATTTAGGTCAAATGAGAAATAGAAAATAAAAATGAGTGGACACCCAGTACACCTCTTTCACCTTAGGCCTTTTTATAAGAGTGTCCAGGACCCTCAAACAAAATACCAGCAGGAAAGAGAACATATGGCATACTTTGGAACAATAGAGTACTGGTACGGCATTGATTTGTGAAACCCACAGATAATTGTTTGTAAAAGTGAAATAGCACCAAAAACCATGCTTGGACTCCCACTCCAGGTCGTTCACCTTCAGCTTTTTTATAAGAGGGTCCAGCACCCTCAACAGAAACAACTGCAGGAAACACCACCACATATGCCATCCTTTTGCACAAGCGAGTACAGGTATGGCATCCATTTTAGAAACCCAAAGATAATTGAGAGGAACCAGGAACATTTTTATAAAAACTGGATGGGGCAACCATTACTACAGGTCGTTCTCCTTCAGCCTTTTTATATCATGGGCCACGACCCGCAACAGGCACAACAGCATGAAACAAAACATATTCCACCCTTTTGCACAATAGAGTACAGGTATGTCATAGATGGAACACAGAGATAATTTAGATCAACCAAGAGACGGATAAAGATGCTTGGTCGGTCCTATTCTTTCAAATTTGTTGCATTTTGCGTTCAATTGAATGGTCCACCGGATATGAGTGGTGTGTAAAGTTGTACAATTCGTAACAGTTTAATCACTAGTGTTATGTGCCTTATTTTTTTTATTTGAGTTTTGTACCCACAGAGATGCAGCAGAGGCCAGAAAAATTAGGAATGTACAAATGACTGAAACATTGGGGTATTGTTGGAGCAACTGCTGTAGCAGCGGCCAGAAAAATCGATGTTTGTAAAACATTTATAAAGTGCCCTAAAAGCTTGTGGCTTGAACACTAGTTGTTGGTGGATAAGTCAAGCAAGTCCTCCGTCTTTATAACCAAAAAAAAAAAGGCCAGCCTGTGTACCAGTTGTAGCCCAAGGCAGCTCATATCATCATCAGTAGTTTTTTATTCAAATGTATCGCCCAATGTCAGTCCCTTCGGGATCCAGCCCTCATTCATTTTTATAAAAGTGAGATAGTCAAGGCTTTTTTGACCTAGGCGACTTCTCTTCTCAGTGACAAAACCTCCTGCTGCACTAAAAGTCCTTTCGGACAGGACACTTGAAGCGGGGCAGGCCAGAAGTTCCATTGCAAATTGGGATAGCTCAGGCCACAAGTCCAGCCTGCACACCCAGTAGTCAAGGGGTCCATCGCTCCTGAGAGTGTCGAGATCCGCAGTTAAAGCTAGGTAGTCTGCTACCTGTCGGTTGAGTCTTTCTCTAAGGCTGGATCCCGAAAGGCTCTGATGGTGCATGGGAGTTAAAAAGGTACGCATGTCCTCCATCAACAAGACGTCAGGAAAGCACCCGGTCCTTGCCGCCGTGGTCGTGGGAGGAGGAGGATTAATTTAATCTCTTCCCCTGTTACATTCCCGTGGTGCTGTGACATCACCATTATACGCTGTATAAAGCATAGTTTTTAATTTATTATGAAAATGCTCCATCCTTTCCGACTTGCGGGAATTTGGTAACATTTCAGGCACTTTATGCTTATACCGGGGGTCGAGGAGCGTGGACACCCAGTACAGGTCATTCTCCTTCAGCTTTTTTATACGAGGGTCCCTCAACAGGCACGACAGCATGAAAGAACCCATTTGAACAAGGTTGGATGCTGAGCTAATCATGTCGCGTTCCTCCTCCTCACTGATCTCACTGATGGTATCTTCTTCCCCCCAGCCACGTACAACACCACGGGTACCAGAGAGGTGACAACAACTAGCACGCTGGGATGACTGTTGTGCTTCCTCCTCCTCATCCTCCCCAAAGCCACATTCCTCCTCTGACTCCTCTTCCTCACAATCCTCTTCCTGCATTGCCGCAGGTCCAGCAAGCAATGCTGATTCGGCTGTTTGTGGGGGTGATGGACACCACAACTCTTCCTCTTCCTCTTCACGCTCATCTACTGCCTGATCCAGCACTCTTCGCAGGGCACGCTCCAGGAAGAAAACAAATGGTATGATGTCGCTGATGGTGCCTTCGGTGTGACTGACAAGGTTTGTCACCTCCTCAAAAGGACGCATGAGCCTACAGGCATTGCGCATGAGCGTCCAGTAATTTGGCAAAAATATCCCCAGCTCCCCAGAGGCTGTCCTAGCACCCCGGTCATACAAATACTCATTAACAGCTTTTTCTTGTTGGAGCAGGCGGTCAAACATTAGGAGTGTTGAATTCCACCGTGTCGGGCTGTCGCAAATCAAGCGCCTCACTGGCAGGTTGTTTCGACGCTGGATATCAGACAAGTGCGCCATGGCCGTGTAGGAACGCCTGAAATGGCCACACACCTTCCTGGCCTGCTTCAGGACGTCCTGTAAGCCTGGGTACTTATGGACAAATCGTTGTACAATCAGATTACACACATGTGCCATGCACGGCACATGTGTCAACTTGCTGAATTTCAATGCCGCCACCAAATTACTTCCATTGTCAGAAACAACCTTGCCAATCTCCAGTTGGTGCGGAGTCAGCCACTGATCCACCTGTGCGTTCAGGGTGGTCAGGAGTGCTGGTGCGGTGTGACTCTCCGCTTTCAGGCAAGTCAACCCCAAGACGGCGTGACACTGCCGTACCCGGGATGTAGCATAGTACCTGGGGAGCTGGGGGGGTGCCATAGATGTGGAGCAAGACGCAGAAGTTGAAGAGGACTCAGCCGAGGAAGAGGTTATGGAAGAGGATGGAGTAGGAGGAGTAGAGGAGGGAGCAGCAGGCCTGCCTGCAAGTCGTGGCGGTGTCACCAACTCTTCTGCAGAGCCACGCATTCCATGCTTGTCAGAAGTCAGCAGGTTTACCCAATGCGCAGTGTAGGTGATATACCTGCCCTGACCATGCTTTGCAGACCAGCTATCCGTGGTCATATGGACCCTTGCCCCAACGCTGTGTGCCAGACATGCCATAACTTCCTTTCTCACAACAGAGTACAGGTTTGGGATTGCCTTTTGTGAAAAGAAATTTCTGCCAGGTACCTTCCACTGCGGTGTCCCAATAGATATAAATTTTTTGAAAGCATCAGACTCCACCAGCTTGTATGGTAAAAGCTGGCGGGCTAAGAGTTCAGAAAAGCCAGCTGTCAGACGCCGGGCAAGGGGGAGACTTTGAGAAATTGGCTTCTTACGCTCAAACATGTCCTTGACAGACACCTGACTGTGGGCAGATGACCAGGAACTGCTACGTAAGAGAGACTGAGTGGAGGATGGTTGAGAGGGGGCAAGGAGGACAGCACTGGTTGACGTGGCTGAAGATGCTGGAGCAGGAGGAGGAGGGCGGCTTTCACTTTGTGTGCTGCTTCTACTCATGTGTTCTTCCCATCGGCCTTTGTGATGGGAGACCATGTGCCTTCGCAAAGCAGTTGTACCTAGGTGGCTGCTGGACTTCCCACGACTCAGTTTCTTTTGGCACAGGTTGCAAATGGCATCGCTGTTGTCAGAGGCAGACACACAAAAAAAATGCCACACTGCTGAGCTCTGCGATGACGGCATTCTGGTGGTGGCAACAGCATGCGTTGATGGGCGTCGGCGGGCTGTCTGGCTGACCCCTGGTGACGATGCATGCTGTCTGACTGTGCCACTAGCTCCTTGAGACGACCTCCCCGTGCTTCCAAATCGTCTCCTCCTCCTCCTCCTCCTCTCTGTCTCCCCATCTGAACTTTCCCCCTCTTCTTCTTCTCTTCTAGCAGGCACCCACGTGACATCCACCGACACATCATCATCAACGGCTTCACTTGTATCTGAAACATCAAGAAAGGAAGCAGCAGCGGGTACAACATCACCATCATCATTACACCGTACCTCCATGTCGGTAATGCTGCCTGACTGAGACTGATCACTATTATCTACATCTTCTGTCAATGATGGTTGTGCATCACTCATTTCTTTAAAATGATGTGTCAATAACTCCTGTGACAGATCAAGTGAAGCAGCTGTGGTGCTAGTGTTGGTGGTGGCGACAGGTGGCGGAGTGTCACTGGTCACTTGAGACCTGCCCAAAGCACAGCTGGACTTAGATGGTGCGTCAAGGTTAGGAGGACTAGCAGCGGAAGCTGAAGAAGATTGGGTTTCCTGTGTTAGCCATTCAACTAGGTCCTCCTCAGAAGTTTTTGCATCCTCCCTGGCACCCGGCGTCTGAACAATGTGCATATTTGTGGCCACAGTATACGCTGTGAGACTGACAACAACAAAAAAGACAGATGTTTTAAAAATCACAAATTGTTAATTTTTTGAAATATTACTAGTACTGTGGCAACAAATATGATTGTTTGGCACTATTTGGCAAATGAGCCTGTCTGGCACACACGCTGGGAGAAAGGAAACTGCAATTCAATGGCACTAGGAGACTGAAGAATCACAGTCAAAACAGTTATGATTAACAAAAATTCCAATCCTGTTACAATAAATATGAGTGGTGGCACTAATTGGCTAGTTGGGACTGGCACACAGGCAGGCAGGCAGGAGGAAAATGCAATTCAAGGGCACTAGTAGACTGCAGATTGACAGTCAAAACAGTGTTGATTGACAAATTTTGCAATACTGTTAAAAGAAATATGATTGCTAGCACTAATTGGATAGTTGGGCCTGGCACACAGGCTGGCAGGCAGTAGAAAAGTGCAATTCAATGGCACAAGCAAAATGAGGATTAAGATCAACCATCAAGATTTTTTTTATTTAAATTAGTAACTATACTGTGACAACAATTAGGATTGGTGTAAATAGTTGGCAAGACGGCCTGGCACAAAAGGATGGCAGGCAGGAGGGAGATGCAATTCAAGGACACTAGGAGACTGATTAATGACAGACAAAACAGTGATGATTGACAATTTTTGCAATACTGTTAAAAGAAATATGATTGCTGACAACAATTGGCTAGGTGGGCCTGGCTCACAGCAGGCTGCAAGGCAGGAGGAAAGTGCTATTCAATGGCACCAGCAAACTGAGGTTTCAAATCACAGCAACTATTACCAAAAATTTTAATTTTTAATTATTAGAATACTGTCACAACAAATATGATTGGTGTAAATATTTTTTAAGTAGGCCTGGCACACAGGCTTGGAAGGCTGTAGAAAAGTGCAATTCAAAGGCACGAGCAAACTGAGGGTTAAGATCATCAACAATAAAGATTTTTTTAATTTTAATTAGTAACTATACTGTGATAAATAATTAGGATTGGTGTAAATAGTTGGCAAGACGGCCTGGCACAAAAGGATGGCAGGCAGGAGGGAGATGCAATTCAAGGACACTAGGAGACTGATTACTGACAGTCTAAACAGTGATGATTGACAATTTTTGCAATACTGTTAACAGAAATATGATTGCTGACAACAATTGGCTAGGTGGGGGCCTGGCTCACAGCAGGCTGCAAGGCAGGAGGAAAGTGCATTTCAATGGCACCAGCAAACTGACGATTCAAATCACAGCAACTATTACCAAAAATTTTAATTTTAAATTATTAGAATACTGTCACAACAAATATGATTGGTGTAAATATTTTTTAAGTAGGCCTGGCACACAGGCTTGGAAGGCTGTAGAAAACTGAATTCAAAGGCACGAGCAAACTGAGGGTTAAGATCATCAACAATAAAGATTTTTTTAATTATAATTAGTAACTATACTGTGACAAAAAATTAGGATTGGTGTAAATAGTTGGCAAGACGGCCTGGCACAAAAGGATGGCAGGCAGGAGGGAGATGCAATTCAAGGACACTAGGAGACTGATTACTGACAGTCTAAACAGTGATGATTGACAATTTTTGCAATACTGTTAACAGAAATATGATTGCTGGCAACAATTGGCTAGGTGGGGGCCTGGCTCACAGCAGGCTGCAAGGCAGGAGGAAAGTGCGTTTCATTGGCACCAGCAAACTGACGATTCAAATCACAGCAACTATTACCAAAAACTTTAATTTTTAATTATTAGAATACTGTCACAACAAATATGATTGGTGTAAATATTTTTTAAGTAGGCCTGGCACACAGGCTTGGAAGGCTGTAGAAAAGTGCAATTCAAAGGCACGAGCAAACTGAGGGTTAAGATCATCAGCAATAAAGATTTTTTTAATTATAATTAGTAACTATACTGTGACAAAAAATTAGGATTGGTGTAAATAGTTGGCATGACGGCCTGGCACAAAAGGATGGCAGGCAGGAGGGAGATGCAATTCAAGGACACTAGGAGACTGATTACTGACAGTCTAAACAGTGATTATTGACAATTTTTGCAATACTGTTAACAGAAATATGATTGCTGGCAACAATTGGCTAGGTGGGGGCCTGGCTCACAGCAGGCTGCAAGGCAGGAGGAAAGTGCATTTCATTGGCACCAGCAAACTGACGATTCAAATCACAGCAACTATTACCAAAAATTTTAATTTTTAATTATTAGAATACTGTCACAACAAATATGATTGGTGTAAATATGTTTTAAGTAGGCCTGGCACACAGGCTTGGAAGGCTGTAGAAAAGTGCAATTCAAAGGCACGAGCAAACTGAGGGTTAAGATCAACACTAAAAAAATGTTTTATTTAAATTAATAACTATACTGTCTGACTGTGACAACAATTATGATTGGTGTAAATAGTTGGCTAGACGGCCTGGCACAAAAGGCTGGCAGTGGCAGGCAGGAGGTAAATGAAATTCAATGGCCCTAGGAGACTGAATATTTGCAGTCCAAAAAAATATGTTTTTTTTTATTTTTTTATTACTGGTACAAGAATTGTGATTGGTGCCACTAATTGGCTACTTGGGCCTGGCAGACAGGCTGGCAGATATGAGTCATGGATGGTAGGTAGGGCAGTAATTTAACACAGTATGCTGTGTAAGTGACATAAACACAGGACTGAGAGAAAATTAAGTTACATTTCACTAGCAAAATATTTTAAAATTTTAGATTTTAATATTAAAATTATGTTAAGAAGTGCAATGCACATATGACTCTATGAGTGGTCGCACTGGCTGGCTGCTACGTAGGGCAGCAATTATAACAACAGTATGCTGTGTAAGTCAGATAGACAGTTAGACACAGGCCTGATAGAAAATACAATTAAATTACACTAGCATAATGATTTAAAGACTTTTTTTTGGAAATTTTAAGAAAAAGGTTAAGCACTTACATATGAGTCGTGGCTGATAGCCTTGGAAGGGCAGCTATTAAAAACAGTAGGCTATGTATGTCGGATACACACACACCTGATAGAAAATACTATTAGATTACACTAGAAAAATGATTGAAATTATTTTTTGGGGGTGGAAATTAAAAAAAGGTTAAACACATATGCGTCGTGGCTCATAGACTAGGGAGGGCAGCAAGTAAACACAGTAGGCTCTCTATGTCAGCAAAACACACAGGCCGGATAGAAAATTAGATTTGATTACACTAGCAAACAAATTTAAACTTTTTTTTTATATATATTAAAATTAAGGTGAAAGAAAAATAGATATGAGTGCTGGGTGGCTGCCTGGCACAGACCAATTAACCAAAAGACTGAAAAAAAAAGAGGTATATTAATGCTGAGTGAGCCTGACAGACACAGGCATGATAGTAAATGTAATTAGATTACACTAGAAAAATATTTTTTTGTGTTTTTTTTTAAAATTAAAAATAATGTTATTAACGGATATTAACACTGCTGGCTGCTGGCTGGCACAGAGCAATGAACCAGAGTATATGCTGTGTGACACTGGCCTGATAGAAAATGAAAAAAAATTACACTAGAAAAATAATTATATTTTTGGGTTAGTTAAATTTAAACTAATGTTGTTAAGGAGATATCAGTGGTGGCAGTAGTCACAGCATATGCTGTGAGCCTTAAACACACAGCTGAAAGCCAGGCAAATGCTAATAAAAAAAACAAAACAAAAAAAAAAAAACGGCATGAAATATTGCCCTAAAAAGGGCTTTTTGGGGTGCTGTGCTTGCAGCAGAGATGAGTGGAGTCCTTCTGGACTGTAAATACACTAGCCTAGCTATGTTTTTCCTATTAATGTCAGGAGCAAAAACACAACACGTCCTCTCATTAAAAAAGCAAGGTCGTTATGAGTCTAAAATGGCGGATTCCGAGTAGCTGGGAGTGTCTGTGAGGGAGTGTCTGATGTTGATTGGCTCTAATGTGTCAGGCGGCTGTGACATAAAGGGTCAAAGTTTCCACAATGATGACACATAGGGGCGGATCGCCATGTGTTCGCCCACAAACGCGAACGCGAACAACCTATGTTCGCTGTGAACCGTTCGCGGGCGAACAGTTCGGGACATCACTAGTTGTCTTACTCCAAGCTGTATAGGCTCGAAAGCC
This sequence comes from Bombina bombina, assembly GCF_027579735.1. Lineage (NCBI taxonomy): Eukaryota > Metazoa > Chordata > Amphibia > Anura > Bombinatoridae > Bombina > Bombina bombina. The sequence continues at coordinate 613,460,232 of NC_069503.1, read as the reverse complement.
TACTACCAATTAAGCATATTAGGTGATGTGCATCTCTATAATGAGAAGGGGTGTGGTCTAATGACATCAACACCCTATATCAGGTGTGCATAATTATTAGGCAACTTCCTTTCCTTTCGCAAAATGGGTCAAAAGAAGGACTTGACAGGCTCAGAAAAGTCAAAAATAGTGAGATATCTTGCAGAGGGATGCAGCACTCTTAAAATTGCAAAGCTTCTGAAGCGTGATCATCGAACAATCAAGCGTTTCATTCAAAATAGTCAACAGGGTCGTAAGAAGCGTGTGGAAAAACCAAGGCGCAAAATAACTGCCCATGAACTGAGAAAAGTCAAGCGTGCAGCTGCCAAGATGCCACTTGCCACCAGTTTGGCCATATTTCCGAGCTGCAACATCACTGGAGTGCCCAAAAGCACAAGGTGTGCAATACTCAGAGACATGGCCAAGGTAAGAAAGGCTGAAAGACGACCACCACTAAACAAGACACACAAGCTGAAACGTCAAGACTGGGCCAAGAAATATCTCAAGACTGATTTTTCTAAGGTTTTATGGACTGATGAAATGAGAGTGAGTCTTGATGGGCCAGATGGATGGGCCCGTGGCTGGATTGGTAAAGGACAGAGAGCTCCAGTCCGACTCTTGTGGGGCCTTTTCGGGTTGAGGATGGAGTCAAGCTCAACTCCCAGTCCTACTGCCAGTTTCTGAAAGACACCTTCTTCAAGCAGTGGTACAGGAAGAAGTCTGCATCCTTCAAGAAAAACATGATTTTCATGCAGGACAATGCTCCATCACACGCGTCCAAGTACTCCACAGCGTGGCTGGCAAGAAAGGGTATAAAAGAAGAAAATCTAATGACATGGCCTCCTTGTTCACCTGATCTGAACCCCATTGAGAACCTGTGGTCCATCATCAAATGTGAGATTTACAAGGAGGGAAAACAGTACACTTCTCTGAACAGTGTCTGGGAGGCAGTGGTTGCTGCTGCACGCAATGTTGATGGTGAACAGATCAAAACACTGACAGAATCCATGGATGGCAGGCTTTTGAGTGTCCTTGCAAAGAAAGGTGGCTATATTGGTAACTGATTTGTTTTTGTTTTGTTTTTGAATGTCAGAAATGTATATATGTGAATGTTGAGATGTTATATTGGTTTCACTGGTAAAAATAAATAATTGAAATGGGTATATATTTGTTTTTTGTTAAGTTGCCTAATAATTATGCACAGTAATAGTCACCTGCACACACAGATATCCCCCTAAAATAGCTAAAACTAAAAACAAACTAAAAACTACTTCCAAAACTATTCAGCTTTGATATTAATGAGTTTTTTGGGTTCATTGAGAACATGGTTGTTGTTCAATAATAAAATTAATCCTCAAAAATACAATTTGCCTAATAATTCTGCACTCCCTGTAAAGAATAAGATGCACAGATACTGATATAAAAATCCAGTATAAAATGGTTTAAAAACGTACTTAGAAGCTTTCAGTTTAGCTCTGTTGAAAAGGTAGCTGGAAAGCCCACTGCAAGAGAGAAATAAGACACTCCCCCTTCTTTTGCATATGAAAAGACCCTTTACACAAACAGGAGCAAGCTGGAGAAGGTAGCTGACGGTATTCAAATAAAACTTTGGGGCTTGGTTAGGAGTCTGAAAATCAGAGCAATGTTAGTTAAAAATAAGCAAAACTATACATTTTTTTAAAAAACAAACTTTATGGGCTTTATAAATAGATCATCTACAAAACATTTATGCAAAGAAAAAATGAGTGTATAATGGCCCTTTAAGCAATATGGGATTGTGATCCCTTGAATAACACGCTGACAATATTCATAGATTTTCAAAACTTGATATTGGCTGAAAATATTGAAAAGATTGTGAAAAACCCTATAGTTATAGGCCACCAATAACACATTTTCAGTGTTATATCTCTTAAAATTCTCATTGACAAAGTATAAGTGGAGTTTACTGCAAATGATACAATAAATGTTTTTTTTTTCATTGAAAAGTTTTGATCTAATATTTAAAAAAACAAAAAAAAACAATGCTGCACATTTTACACAGTCCTTCTAACCAACGTGGCCTTTTTCTGTGGTGACAAAAAATATCTATACATGTGCTATGAATCAAGAGGATTCTCTTCAGTAATTACATGTTATCCTATGGCCACATATAAAAAAACAACCAAAAAGTAAAACAATAAAATACAAAATACAATTCACACCTTTAAATAATGTATCAATGTATGATCTGTCACTTTGCTATTGTTTTTTTTTTTTTTTTGAGGATTGCTTCAATGTACACGGCTGAAAAAGCAAGAAACCATTTCCTTGCTGCTTCTTTTTAGTGTTGGGTGCAGAAAATACAAAAGTTGCATTATGTAGATCATAGGAGGTAATGACATCAATTCATTTGGGTTGGAATAGGAATTTGTTTTGCCTTTTAGGAAAAGTTATTAACAGATGGGTTTAAAGGAGATACTGGAAGCTGTCATTGTTTCTAAACATTTCCTAAATTCTAAGTTATTTTTTCTTGATTATAGTTGCTATAGCACCCTTGCTTGTCTTTTCATAGACATATTTGTACTAGCAGATATAAGTATAATACATCTGATATCATTTTATAAAGGAAACAGCAGTATACAGTATCAATTAAGTGTTCATTCAGTATACTGAAGAAAGCACCTCCAGTTTCTCACAGTTCATTTGCTGAGCTGCTTTTAGTCAAATTAATGATAATGCTTAAATAACACCTTACTTTTTATGATATGAGTTCATTTATGATGTGTAAGTTAGGTTCTTAACTAAACCCATTTTTATTGCTTTTGTCCTTGCATGGCATGAGCCAAAATCTATTTCTTCTAACTACCTGGCTGGAAATATCTTTCTCTCATATAGCAGGTTTCCTTTTCCTTCAAAATGAAGTGCATAAATTGCCTTTCAGTTGAGATATTTGGCATGCAGGAAACATGCTTAAGGACCAATTAAGGTCTCATATTAAAATCAGGTGAACTATATAATATCTGGCATCATAACTGGTGAACTTCTTAATACCTATCTGGCACCAATGGCCATATTTCTATGACATCATATATTAGTCCTGGGTATTGAAGAATAACACACGTTGCAACTCTTTCTTATTTTCCTTTTTAGCCATTACTTCATGTATGCACATAGTTGTTGTCCATAAACCTCACAAAACACCTTCTATATTTGATGTTAACCATATTTACTAAAAACAATCTCCAGGATATTTGGTGTGTGTATAAAAAACAAGTTATTTAAGAATTAATAAAAATCTAGTATTAACTATAATGTATATACAGGGAGTGCAGAATTATTAGGCAAGTTGTATTTTTGAGGATTAATTTTATTATTCAACAACAACCATGTTCTCAATGAACCCAAAAACTCATTAATATCAAAGCTGAATAGTTTTGGAAGTAGTTTTTAATTTGTTTTTAGTTATAGCTATTTTAGGGGGATATCTGTGTGTGCAGGTGACTATTACTGTGCATAATTATTAGGCAACTTAACAAAAAACAAATATATACCCATTTCAATTATTTATTTTTACCAGTGAAACCAATATAACATCTCAACATCTCAACACCATCAACATTGCGTGCAGCAGCAACCACAGCCTCCCAGACACTGTTCAGAGAGGTGTACTGTTTTCCCTCCTTGTAAATCTCACATTTGATGATGGACCACAGGTTCTCAATGGGGTTCAGATCAGGTGAACAAGGAGGCCATGTCATTAGATTTTCTTCTTTTATACCCTTTCTTGCCAGCCACGCTGTGGAGTACTTGGACGCATGTGATGGAGCATTGTCCTGCATGAAAATCATGTTTTTCTTGAAGGATGCAGACTTCTTCCTGTACCACTGCTTGAAGAAGGTGTCTTCCAGAAACTGGCAGTAGGACTGGGAGTTGAGCTTGACTCCATCCTCAACCCGAAAAGGCCCCACAAGCTCATCTTTGATGATACCAGCCCAAACCAGTACTCCACCTCCACCTTGCTGGCGTCTGAGTGGGACTGGAGCTCTCTGCCCTTTACCAATCCAGCCACGGGCCCATCCATCTGGCCCATCAAGACTCACTCTCATTTCATCAGTCCATAAAACCTTAGAAAAATCAGTCTTGAGATATTTCTTGGCCCAGTCTTGACGTTTCAGCTTGTGTGTCTTGTTCAGTGGTGGTCGTCTTTCAGCCTTTCTTACCTTGGCCATGTCTCTGAGTATTGCACACCTTGTGCTTTTGGGCACTCCAGTGATGTTGCAGCTCTGAAATATGGCCAAACTGGTGGCAAGTGGCATCTTGGCAGCTGCACGCTTGACTTTTCTCAGTTCATGGGCAGTTATTTTGCGCCTTGGTTTTTCCACACGCTTCTTGCGACCCTGTTGACTATTTTGAATGAAACGCTTGATTGTTCGATGATCACGTTTCAGAAGCTTTGCAATTTTAAGAGTGCTGCATCCCTCTGCAAGATATCTCACTATTTTTGACTTTTCTGAGCCTGTCAAGTCCTTCTTTTGACCCATTTTGCCAAAGGAAAGGAAGTTGCCTAATAATTATGCACACCTGATATAGGGTGTTGATGTCATTAGACCACACCCTTTCTCATTACAGAGATGCACATCACCTAATATGCTTAATTGGTAGTATGCTTTCGAGCCTATACAGCTTGGAGTAAGACAACATGCATAAAGAGGATGATGTGGTCAAAATACTCATTTGCCTAATAATTCTGCACTCCCTGTATAAAAGTAAACAACCATATAGAACTATATTATAAGTTGTGCACTAATTAGCGCTTCTGCTTGAGCATTAACTTGGCAAGAAGGTAACTTTTTGCCTGTGCTGGTTAGTGCTCGTATTACACATTGAAAGTAAAATGTTTGTGAGTAAGCAAAACCGGATGTGCGCAAAGAGTTGGACTTCAGATATCGCGACCCCATTCATGTATTCTCAACTTATACTTCAAAGGAGCGCACAAACTAAAAACAAAACCCTAACACCTATACTTGCAGACCTACAGAGCTAAACCCAATTTTCAATTTGCATAATTTACATTCCAATGTTCTATTTATTTTTAAATATATATATATATATCTTTAAAAATAAATAGAACATATACCCCTATGTAAAGAACATGTAAAATATTTACAGTATATACACAGTTAAAGGAATATGAAACCCAATAATTTGTTTCTTTCATGATTCAGATAGAGCGTGTAATTTTAAGCAACTTTGTAATTTACTCTTATTATCAATTTTCTTTCCTTTGGAGCCAGCCAATTTTAGGTTGAGCACCTGGGCAGCGCTTGATGATTTGTGGCTAAATGTAGCCTGTGATTCTGGAGCCTCTAGTTTATAGCTGGGAGAGTGAAAGAACCTATATTATCTCATATATAAAAGAGTAAGTTTCCTATCTTTATTTATTTCAATTGAGGTTAAAATATTTTGTTATTGCTACTGATTTTAACATGAGGCTCACGCAGTTAGGCTGATGCCGTCACCTTAGTATTTCTCAAAGTGATCTGCATAGCAGAGCTTCAGTACCAGCTAAAACTATTAGCATGATCTTAAGTAGCGTTGAACTTCTACACACAATTCAACATTGTTTATATGTTTCTACTGCTGTTCCAATATGCGAACATTGTATCCAAAGTTTACTTAACTACGGACTACAGACACAGTTATAATATGGACCAGAGGTTACAACCAATCCTATTGAACTTGAATCTGATTGGCTGATTCAATCAGCCAATCAGATTTTTCCTACCTTAATTCCGATTGGCTGATAGAATCCTATCAGCCAATCGGAATTCGAGGGACGCCATCTTGGATGATGTAATTTAAAGGAACCTTCATTTGGACTTAGGACGTCGTTAGAAGAGGATGGATCCGCGTCAGCTGCTTCAAGATGGTCCCGCTCCACGCCGGATGGAAGAAGATAAAAGATGCCGCTTGGATGAAGATGTTTGCCGGTCCGGATCTCCTCTTCTTGCCGGATAGGATGAAGACTTCGGACCCTCTTCTGGACGGATCGGTGATACCCGGCGTGGTGAAGACAAGGTAGGGAGATCTTCAGGGGCTTAGTGTTAGGTTTTTTAAGGGGGGTTTGGGTTAGATTAGGGGTATGTGGGTGGTGGATTGTAATGTTGGGGGGGGTATTGTATGTTTTTTTACAGGCAAAAGAGCTGTTTTCTTTGGGGTATGCCCCGCAAAAGGCCCTATTAAGGGCTGGAAAGGTAAAAGAGCTGTAAAATATTTATTTTAGAATAGGGTAGGGCATTTTTTTTATTTTGGGGGGCTTTGTTATTTTTTTAGGGGGCTTAGAGTAGGTGTAATTAGTTTAAAATTCTTGTAATCTTTTTTTTATTTTTTGTAATTTAGTGTTTTTTTTTTTTGTAATTTAGTGTTTATTTTTTTGTAATTTAGTTTAGTTGTTTTAATTGTAGATAATTGTAGATAGTTTATTTAATTAATTTATTGATAGTGTAGTGTTAGGTTTAATTGTAACTTAGGTTAGGATTTATTTTACAGGTAATTTTGTAATTATTTTAACTAGGTAGCTATTAAATAATTATTAACTATTTAATAGCTATTGTACCTGGTTAAAATAAATACAAAGTTGCCTGTAAAATAAATATTAATCCTAAAATAGCTACAATCCAATTATTATTTATATTGTAGCTATATTAGGGTTTATTTTACAGGTAAGTATTTAGCTTTAAATAGGATTAATTTATTTAATAAGATTTATTTTATTTCATTAGAATAAAATTATATTTAACTTAGGGGGGTGTTAGGGTTAGACTTAGCTTTAGGGGTTAATACATTTATTATAGTAGCGGTGAGGTCCGGTCGGCAGATTAGGGGTTAATAATTGTAGGTGGCGGCGACGTTGGGGGCGGCAGATAAGGGGTTAATAAATATAATATAGGGGTCGGCGGTGTTAGGGGCAGCAGATTAGGGGTACATAGGGATAACCTAGGTTGCGGCGGTGTACGGAGAGGCAGATTAGGGGTTAAAAATAATATGCAGGGGTCAGCAATAGTGGGGGCAGCAGATTAGGGGTTAATAATGTAAGGTTAGGGGTGTTTAGACTCGGGGTACATGTTAGGGTTTTAGGTGCAGACTTAGAAACTGTTTCCCCATAGGAAACAATGGGGCTGCGTTAGGAGCTGAACGCTGCTTTTTTGCAGGTGTTAGGTTTTTTTTCAGCTCAAACTGCCCCATTGTTTCCTATGGGGGAATCATGCACAAGCACATTTTTGAAGCTGGCCACGTCCGTAAGCAACGCTGGTATTGAGAGTTGCAGTGGCGGTAAATATGCCTGTACGCTCCCTTTTTGGAGCCTAACGCAGCCCTTCAGACAACTCTAAATACCAGCATTGTTTAAAAGGTGCGGGGGAAAAAAACACGCGTAGCTAACGCACCCCCTTGGCCGCAAAACTCTAAATCTAGGCGTACATGATCTAATGAAATAGATTGTTTCATTTTTAGTCTAGAATATGCCTTTAAATTGTTTCTTAAACAAATTTTCTTCTGTTTTGTCTGAAATTCATTAAGGGGGTTGTTTGGATTGTCCACTATTTCCCATGGAGAACATGTTTAGGCAGACAGGAGCTAAAATTTAATTTAAAGTGAAGGTCAATTTTGATGAATTATTGCCCGGTTTTTAATAATCCTATTAAAAACAAGGCACTTTAATTCATCAAAATTGACATTTTACACGTTTTCTTCAAAAACTTGCCTTTTAATCCTGGCAGCCGCTCCAGAACTTCCTCTGACTGTTGCAAGCCATCTTCGCTGGTCCAAAATGACGCATCCGGCTTCCCCCTGGAGGGAAGCCATGATTGGAGGAAGCTGGATTCGTCATTTCTGACATCTTCAGAGGCTTCCGACGGCCGGGGGAATCGCTGGAGCGGCTGCCAGGATTAAAAGGTAAGTTTTTGAAGAGAAGAAGTGAAATGTTAATTTTGATGAATTAAAGTGCCCTTGTTTTTAATAGGATTATTAAAAACCGGGCACTAATTCATCAAAATTTACCTTCACTTTAAGTTAAAATATCAGCTAGTGGTATTGCTACAAGTTATCAGCAGCATAAGCAAAAAATCTGTTTATTGTTGGTAATGGTTTTAGGATTGGACAAGAACAAAAGTGAAGCTTACAAACGTATTGACTGACATAGAAATCATCATCTGACATTGACATTGATTACTTTTGAAGCCTTCCCTGCTTTTAGCTCCCGATGATCTAAAGCTCTCCGCTCTGGTGAGATGATCTAAAATGTCTCATCCATACTGCAAGGTCCCTCAAAGAATTTTAGAATGTTATATTTTAGATTAAGAGCTCTTTCTTTATCTTGCTATGCAGATTTCTGGATTTTAAGGAGAGACACTTAAGTTGCAATATATTGCTCAAAAAGCCCCCAAAAGAATTTGTGAGATTTCTCTCCACATTTGTAATCATCAGGACCTCATGTCAGGGTTTCACCCAGATTTAGTTTGTTATTTGCTGATTTTTATATTGGCCGCCATTTTGGCTCACCTGTCTCTCTCCTCACCTGCTGCAGAGTGTGTAACGCTGCTCACTATATGCAGGCTCCCTCTTATAGACAAACTGGAGAACATCATCAGTGAGAGATGGGTTGCAGTCCCAGAATTATGATGTCATCCCTTACTATTTAAAGTGCCTCAGTTCAGTCTGCCTTTGACCTTGCGTTGTCTCTGATTTCTCTGTGAGTTCCTGTGTTTCTGATTCTGTGTACAACCTGGCTTGTTTGACGTCCCTTCTGGTTCCTGATCCTTTGCTAGTTCCTGACACTGCTGATCTTTGTGTTCCTGTCCCGGCTCGTCTGACTACTCACTTTGGCTCCTGATCTGGCTCGTCTGACTATCAGCACTGGCTTTGACTCCTGACTTGTCATTTGGCTTTAAGACTCTTTATTATTTTTTGTTATTTTTTTAATGAAGGTGTAATTATTTTAGAAATTCATGTCTCTGTCTGATTCCTGGTTCCATGACATTACTCAAAGGCTATAAATCCTGATGGTGCTAATAATCCACCTTTACCCACCATCATTTCCAAGATGGAGGAACAGGATCACCGCATGGATCAATTAGCACTAGTCCTGCAAACTATTTTGACTCGCACTGTGCACTTGGATCAGAGTACCCCACAAGCTATGGCTGCTCCTGCTCCTGTTACCACTGCTGCACCATGTCCTTCCAGAAAAATGTCCGGTTCTGCACCTCTACCTCAGACATATGGAGGTGATACTAACCAGTACAGAGGTTTTTTGAACCAGGTGGGCATTTACTTTGAGATGTTACCTCAGGCGTTTCCCTCTGACAGAGCTTAGGTGGGATTTCTCATCTCATTACTCTCTGAGACGTCTCTTGCTTGGGCTAATCCATTGTGGGAGACTAATAAAGCTGTGATATCTAATTACCCTGAATTTGTGGCCTCCTTCTGAAGGGTTTTTGATGTCCCGGCTTGCTCCTCATCTGTTGCCAAACGTCTCATGTCCATTCGGCAAGTTATAAGATCTGTAGCCCAGTATGCCATTAAGTTCTGTACATTTGCAGCAGAGGTAGGTTGGAACAATGAAGCCCTTGTTGCCACCTTTTCTCATGGGCTTTCCTATGTGATTAAAGACAAAGTTGCTGCCAGAAATTTACCAGAGGATCTCAAGGCCTTTGTGTGTTTTCTAATCCTAAATGACATCATACTCAGAGATAGACTTTCAAGGAGTGCTTGCGGAAGCCTTGTGTCCAGTTGTCTCCTACATTTTTGTTCCCACCCATCCCTCCCTCTCCTCCCATGCCTCCTGGTGCTGAGACACCAGGTACTGCTGAACTTATGCAGTTAGGATTTACGCACCTCTCCATGGCGGAGAGAGCCTTTAGGAGGAGAGAGGGGCTCTGCCTCTATTGTGGACTGCAGGGCCATCTTTTAAAGTCTTGTCCTACACATCCAGGAAATGCCCACACCTAAGGTCCAATCGGGGACAGATCTTGGGTTGTTTATCCTTGTCTCCGGAACCTCTAAAAGAGAATCCTTTGGCCACAGTTGTCCTTTCCTGGGTGGACTCCTCCATAGTCACCCAGGCTCTTGTAGACTCTGGTGCTGCAGGCAATTTAATTAGAAGTGCTTTTGTATCAAAGCACTATATTCCTGTACTGTCTCTGTCCCCTCCCCTTGATATTAAGGCCATTGATGGCAGGCCCCTTCAACCAGCACTCATTACTCATTAAACTGCTCCATTATCCATGGCTGTTGGGGCTCTCAATTATGAAAGTCTCCAGTTCCAGGTGATAGCTTCTCCTCATTTTCTAATTGTTTTGGGTTATCCCTGGTTTCAAAAGTCCAATCCCGGTCTGGAATGGCATAGGTCCTAAATATTGTCATGGTCACCACAATGTACTTTGACTTGTCTCCGGAAACCATTCAAAGTCTTTTGCACTTTTTTTTCTTATCTCGATTTTCAGAGGTGTACCGAGAGTTCCAAGATATTTTTGACAAGGTGCGATATGGTATGTTGCCTCCTTCCCGGTCCTACGATTGTACCCTAGACCAGCAACACATAGCCGTTCCGGGTTTACCCTCTGTCTGTTGCGGAGAATAGTGCTATGGAGGAGTATGTTGCTGATGCGCTATCATGAGGGATAAACAGCAAATCGTGCTCTCCAGCAGGGGCTGGCTTATTCTTTGTGAAAAGAAGGGTGGCGAGTTAAGACCATGTATCAATAATAGGGATCTTAATCGCCTTACTATTAAAAATGCTTACCCTATTCCACTTATCACAGAACTCTTTGACCGCCTCAAGGGAGCTACGGTCTTTTATAAACTCGATCTGGGAGGAACTTACAATCTCGTTAGGATCAAAGAGGGCCACAAATGGAAAACAGCATTTAACACCAGGAGTGGGCATTATGGATATCTTATTATGCCCTTTGGCCTTTACAATGCTCCTGCTGTTTTCCAGGAATATATTAATGATGTCCTACGAGATGTGTTGCAACATTGTTTTGTGGTGTACTTAGATGACATCCTCATACAATCACCCACACTTGAGGCTCATCGTTCATTCTTTTCTAAGATATTGTCCCCAGAGGAATGCAATTACGAAATTGGCATCAGGGAATTATTGGCCATATGTTTGGCACTCAAGGAATGGAGGCACCTTCTCGAAAGTACTAGCGTACCAGTGCTCATCCTCACTGACCACAAGAATTTGACTTACCGATCCAAAGCTAAATGTTTGTTGCCCCGACAGGCCAGATGGGCTCTATTTTTATCCCAATTCAATTATGTGGTTTCCTACCTGTCTGGTAGTAAGAATGGTAGGGCTGGTGCCCTCTCTCAACAATTTTCTCTTCTGTCCAAGGAGGAGTCTGTACCCACCCCAGTTACACCTCCTGAACATATTTTGGCCACCATATGTACCAAGTTGACTTCTCCCTTGTGCAAATATATCCTGATCCTGGTTGCTCAAACCAATGCCCCTCCAAAGAAACCTAGTGGCAAGTGCTTTGTACCTGAAAATCTTTGCACCAAACTATTGCAAACTTACCACTATCCTAAAGCCGCAGGTCACCCAGGCAAGAACCAAATGATTTGGTCTCTCACTCGACAATTCTGGTGGCCAGGTCTTCATTCTGATGTTGCTGCATATTTTGCCTCCTGCTCAGTCTGTGTGCAGAATAAGACTCCTCAGTGTCTTCCTTTGGGTCTTCTCTAACCTATTGCTATTGGTGAGCATCCTTGGACACATCTTTCCATGGACTTCATTGTCGACCTTCCTGTTTCCAATGGCAATACTGTTATCCTGATTGTTGTTGACTGTTTTTCCAAAATGTCACATTGCATTCCCTTGAAGAAGCTGTCTACTGCTCAGGAGCTTGCTTCAATTTTTGCCTCTAAAGTTTTTAATTTACATGGGTTACCCAAGGAGATATTCTCGGACCGGGGTAGTCAGTTTATCTCTAGATTTTGGTGGTGCTTTTGTGCCCAAATGGGAATCCAGTTTTCCTTCTCCATCGCCTATCACCCTCAATCCAATAATCCAATGAGGCTGCGGAACGATCTAATCAAGCTCTGTAACAGTTCCTTTATTGCTATGTCTCAGATTATCCCAAAAACTGGTCTGACCTGTTAGCTTGGGCGGAGTTTGCTTGTTATAGTGGTATCAATACTTCCTCCCAGTTGTCCCCATTCATGACAAACTATGGGTTTCAACCATCCTTGTTGCCTGATTCTTTCATGTCTCAGGGAATCGCAGCTTTGAAGGAACATGTCCAACAACTCTGTTCCCCTTAGGTGCAGATTCAATATTGCCTCTGTCGGTCTATGCAGCGCCAAAGGTACCAGGCTGACATTAGGCGTCTACCCGTGCCTACCAACCTGGTAGGGGAGAGCATTTGGCTGTCCTCCCACAGCTTGAACCTTTGTGTGCCTTCCAATAACCTGGCTGCCCGTTATGCTAGGCCTTTTCGAATACACAGACGGCTCAATCCGTTGGCCTACACTCTTGACCTTCCATCTGCAATACGCATCTCCAATGTTTTTCATGTCTTCCTCTTGAAACCATTGGTTTGCAATTGGTGTACCCCTGTGTTGCCTCATCCCCGTCCTATTTCTGTTGACAACCATGAGGAATATGAGGTCAGCTAAATTATTGACTCTCGTATATCCAGTAGTCACGTACAGTATTTGGTTCACTGGATGGGTTATGGTCCGGAGGAGCGTTCATTAGTTCCTTTCTCTGAGGTTCATGCTTCTGCCCTCCTCCGTGCCTTCCATGCCCATTTCCCAATAAGCCTTTTGTCCTCCCGTGGGGGAGGAGTAATTGAGGGGAGGTTTCACCCTGATTTCATTTGTTATTTGCTGCTTTTTATATTGGATGCCATTTTGACTCACCTATCTCTCTCCTCCCCTGCTACAGGGTGTGTAACGCTGCTCACTACATTCGGGCTCCCTCTTATGGCCAAACTGGAGAACATCATCAGTGAGAGACAGGTCTCAGAATTATGATGTCATCACTTACTATTTAAAGTGTCTCTGTTCAGTCTGCTTTTGCCCTTGCATTGTCTCTGACTTCTCTGTGAGTTCCTGTGTTCCTGATTCTGTGTGCATCCGGGCTTGTTTGACGTCCCTTCTGGTTCCTGATCCCTGGCTTTTTCCTGGCTCTGCTGATCTTAGTGTTCCTGACCCTGGCTCGTCTGACTACTTGCTTTAGACTCCTGACCCGGCTTGTCTGACTACCAGCCCTGGCTTTGACTGCTGGCTTGTCATTTGGCTTTTGGACTCTTTATTATTTTTTTGTTATTTTTTAATAAAGGTGTGATTAATTTAGCAATTCCTGGTCCCCTGACACCTTAGAGTAACACTTTTAAATGTGTGAAATAATCAACTATATTTTTATTTTTTAAGGACAAACACAACAAATACATTTTTACATTTGTCCAAATGCAAATGCACATGTCTAGTTGGTGCCAATTTTGGTGCAAATATAAAAGAGTCATTCTTACTAATTGGTATTTTGATATAATTATGGTTAGCTAGATAATAGCCAGTGCAATCTTGTCTGGGATTCACCCATAGTTAACTATAGAAGATCATGTATGGATACCTAATGAACCCCGTTGTAAAAAACTACAAGTTGACCGGAAAGGTATAACACAGCAATCTCTAAAAAAACAATGCAGGTATTTAAAAGTGACTACAAGTTGCACCCCTGTTGTAATTTAGGAACCAGTGGTTTATTTCATGTACAATTTTTTTTAAAAAAATCATGAAAACAAGTGGTAAGTAGTCAACTATTTTATAGGTGAGGTGACTGGGAACAATTCTTTAGATTTATGACCTGCCTTTGACTATCTTGCTATATTTTTCTAAAATGTTTTATTTTTAGGAAATAAACCATTACTTATTTTGTAGTCTAAACCAAAAGAATATAAGAAACGCAAATTTATCACATCTGCAATATAATATGAAAACAAAGTGATTATATTTAATGCATATTTTGCTGAGCTTACTTTACCTGGTATAAAAGATGCTTTAGACAGCTTAAAATCCATAAGTTGGTTGCAAGAGTCTTTTCATTCATTAAACATTATGAAGATAGTGAAAGCTGCCAATTTCTTTTCAACAGTTGTATAATAGCAACCTCCCTATAGTAAATTATCAAAAAGTAAGAACCATATGCAATTTAAAAGCACCATTAAGAAAGTCCTGAGTGCTATACTTTCCAACCAATAAAATCTGCCAACAACTAGTTTACACCTGCCATGTGTCTAGAGAGGAAAAGATTCAACCAGCTGAGATGATCTTCTCATAGTTAGGTCCAAAATGTACTTAGGCTCTCCAGACTCTTAACTGCTGCTTCTGGCACCAGATTGTAAAATCAATCCAACTGAAACTAGGACAAGTATATAAAAATTAAGTATTAAATTCCCAGAGACAATCAAGCTTTAACCACAGAATATTCTTCAATAAACTCATCACTAATAACAAAAACAAGTTCACACTATAAAAACTTTATAGCAGCATAAACACACTTATGGTATGTTTTTAAAGAAGCAATTTTGTTCAATAGCCTCATAAAATGCTAGCTTATCAAGTATTTATTTTAAAGCACACAAAAAGCGGAGTCATAATGTCCATTGAAAAGTCCATATTAGGACGTCTACTCACCAAAATGTGTGCATTGTCAAAACATTACTGAAGCATTGATAACAAAAACATACAGCTCAAATGTGATATTTATGGAAAGATAGCTTTAATCAAATATAGCTCAGACATTTAGCCCAAACCCTTGCATTTGCTTTACTGTTTTATTCAGATGTCAAAACCTCACTGAAGGTTTGAGTAACTGTCCCAAATTCTAGTGAGCGCAGCTACATTTATTAGACTTTTGGGTTATTGGCACAACAGCCAGTGTATGCTTGCACCATTAGTGTGCATTGACAAGGCCCGGACTGGCCATAGGGCATACAAGGCAAATGACTGGTGGACCGGCTCTAAATAGAAGCCCCACTTTCTCTTAATATGACAACAATAGGAAAGCTGTTACAGTCTGCCTATTTTGTAAAGCCGAATGTACATTTCTGCATGGTTGTTAAGCAGAGTTGTTGCAGGACAAGAGTCCGAGCCTATTATGGCTATCTGGCTAACAGATGTCTAACTGATGAGGGCTGCTCTGCCTTTAAATGTCCGGGCCTATTTTTGGTCCCAGTCCAGTGCTGGCAGTGACTATTACAGACCAATGACCCTGCTGCTTTTAAGACCTAACATGCATTTTACCAAAACAGCCAATTGAAAAGCCTATAGGATAGGGTCTGTGAACCAGTTGTACATGTAACCCCTTTGCCCCAACACTACTGCCATAATGCCCAGCCAGCCTTGTTTCATAATACTCAACCCTGTGAGTGTCCTGCTGCAACCTTCAACTAGGGCTCATATTGGGGAACTATTAGTCTCAGCATGATGTGGGTTTGTGCATCATTGTAAAGAATAAACACCCCAAACTGTCATTGTATTAGTAAAACTTGCAAAGTGTTGCTATTACAGGGTACTCAAACATACACTCATTAAAACGCCTCTAGGGCAGGGGTTGCGGTCCAGTTGTACATGAAACCCCTTTTACCTCAACACTACTGCCATAATGCCCAGCCAGCCTTGTTTCATACTACTGAAACCTACGGGGGTCCTGCTGCAGCCTCCAACTTAGATTCATGGGGGGGATCTATAGGTCTCAGCATGCTCATCACAAATATTGTGATTTAATGTGTTAAGAAGCATGACATTTATGGAAGCCCACACCCCAGAAGCCTAGGTGCTCTCAGCAATTAGATCATTTGTGGTCCAAGCTCTTCATATACACAATAAGAGCCAGATTACAAGTAGCACACTACATTTGTTTTCACTTGCATGCTAACTGCTTCAAAGTAAAACATTAGCATGCCCGGATTAGCATGCATATTACAAATTGAAAGTAAAAAATTAGCATGCAAACGAAAGACTCAGGCGCGCTAACTTCAGGACTTCAGATATTGTGACGCTGCTAACTTCTCCCTATAGACTACTATGGGGCATGCAAAAAAACTGTTAGTTTTTGCTTGTGCTCTAACCTGACACTGGGCTAGATTATATATATATATATATATATATATAGTAAATAGGGTATATATATACAGTATGTATATATATATATATATATATATATATATAAATATATTTTTTCTATGTGAAGCACATAGGAATTTTAAGTGTTTCTATTAAAAAGACATTAAAACATATTAAAGGGACATAATACACATACACTAAATCACTTGAAAGTGATGCAGCATAACTGAAAAAAGCTGACAAGACCTCAAAAAGCTGACCTAAAAATTTCTTCAGCTCACCTGAGTAAGTGCTGTGTGAACAGTCATACTTCAGCTGCTGTCTAGCGGTAAGTTGAGAAAAAAAACAAACAAACAATATCCAATCAGTATCAGCAGTGTTGAGGTAATGATTTGCCTTTGCTGTGATCTCATGAAATTTCATAGTAAACTTACTTAAACTGAATAGGAATATAACATGACTGTGCCTGCACGTGCCATATGCTCACTCCCTTGCAAGTCCTGGGACAAGTATCCTGATTGCCTGCTTAAAGGGACACTGAACCCAATTGTTTTCTTTCGTGATTCAAATAGAGCATGAAATTTTAAGCAACTTTCTAATTTACTCCTATTATCAAATTTGCTTCATTCTATTGGTATCTTTATTTGAAATGCAAGACTGTAAGTTTAGATGCCGGCCCATTTTTGGTGAACAACCTGGGTTGTCCTTTCTGATTGGATCGATAACTTCATCCACCAATAAAAAACTGTTGTCCAGAGTACTGAACCAAAAAAAAAAAGCTTAGATGCATTCTTTTTCAAATAAAGATAGCAAGAGAACAAAGAAAAATGAATAATAGGAGTAAATTAGAAAGTTGCTTAAAGTTGAATGCTCTATCTGAATCACAAAAGAAAAAAAATTGGGTTCAGTGTACCTTTAAAGTCTATTTACAGTGGGTGTGAACATTTGAGGTAAATGTCTTCCTTTTTTATATAGAGATGTTCAGGTAATACTTTCTAGTCAGCTTTTTACAGCTATGCTGCATCACTTTTACATGCTTCAACATTTGGGCATCATGTCCCTTTAAAAAAGGGAAAACAAATGATATTGCATGTTTCAAGGTATTTGACTGGGAAGGGTTCAAAAACATGTACTGTATATACATATATAGACATGCATACAGGCACACATACACATATTTAGACATACTGGGCGCGATCCGATATACGATGTAGTTTTCGGCGCAAGAGAGGGAACCTGCGCCGCCCGTAATTTCACCTCGCACATCGGGCTATCCAATATACGGCGCCGTCAGATGCTAAAGTGGCGTAAGTAGGACAAACTGGCGTTGTTCCGAAAAGTACGCAAATACACATTTTAGTCGTCGCAAGTACTTACGCCAGTATTTTGTTCACGTAAAGTCTCAATAAAGTGTAGTTTTATGCAAATTTGGCTAAGAGTCGTAAAAATTACCCGCGACTCCATCTAAAAATGCGCAACGTAATTACGCTATTCAAAAGACATATATAAACCCATGCGCAGCAGCCATTTTCTTCAGTGTGTTTGGATGGTTCATTGAGCTACAACACACTACAGTGAGTTTAGGATTAGTAAGAGTAGTGAGAGAGGCGCAGCATAATAGTTAGTTAAGTCGGATTTTTGTTTGGGTAAGCTTGTACATTTACTTACACTTATTTTTACATATTGCACACATATTGCATACATACATATACAAAATACACAACACTTTTTTTTTCTAACACCTCACACATTTTATTTCAATTTTACAGTGTCATAGGCTGAGTGTTTGGTTGTGACTGTGTGTGATTGAACTGGGAGTGAGTGTGAGTGTGTGAGTGTGTGTAGTTTGAGGATGGCAGCGAGAGGTAGGGCGGAGGGGAGCGGAGTTGCAGGGAGAGGAGTATTGTAGCGGACAGGAGGAGCAGCGGGGTCCCCGTCAGGGAGTTAGTGGAGTAGGGAGAGGGAGAGTTAGAAGGGATGATGGGAGGGAAGATGCCCAGAGACCAGGCACACTTAGAAGAGGGACAGAGGGTGCACATGGGGACAGAAGGGGGGAGGAGGGAGAGGATAGGGAGGAACCCACACCAGGGACATCCCAGGGAGGAAGCCAGGTGGCCACAGAGGAGGAGCGCATGAGATGCCCAAACTTCTCTTTTGATGAGAATGTTGCGCTAGTCCAGGCCATCATGGACAACCACACTGCCCTCTTTGGCCAGGAGAAGGGCAAAGGCGTTGCCCGAAGGCGTAAGGCAGCATGGTTGGCGGTAGAGGATGCTGTAAACAGTGTGGCCCCGCAGAGGAGGACTGTCGAGGGACTTAAAAAAAGGTGGAATTATTGCAAGAGGCGGGTGAAAGAGAAGATGGGGCAGGAAGCCATGCACCAGAGGGGAACAGGCAGTGGTCCACCCCTGGAAACTGAATACAACACCTGGAAGGAGATGATACCCAGGTCCCTGAGTATCACAGCAGTCCGTGTACTTCCAGAGGCTCATGACTCAGGGGCTGCAACCACAGCACCTCATGCTGGTGAGTAATATCCCACACACCAGTATTATATGTATTTGAGATATAACATCCTTTAATGTCACATATTCATGTACACAATGAGGAGCATGGTATTTGGCCTACTAACAAAAACATCTACAATTATATTTGACATTAATGCTACTTAACACAATGCAGTTCATGATATGAGGTGGAATAGTGCTATACTAACTCAGAGTAACAGGGGTGAATATTCCTATTCACAGTACTATTAAATAGAACTACCTCTAAATCAAAGTGGTTAC
The DNA here is from genome assembly GCF_027579735.1 of Bombina bombina. NCBI lineage: Eukaryota > Metazoa > Chordata > Amphibia > Anura > Bombinatoridae > Bombina > Bombina bombina. Next base: position 613,441,306 of record NC_069503.1, on the reverse strand, counting down.
TTCTGCTCAATATGATCTTTAAATAAAAAATATAAAGTAAAAAAAAAAAGTAAAAAATAGAGACCACAACCCATATGTCTCCTTTATGTAAGAAGAAAAATATATTTTTTACTCCAAACAATGTTTCAGAACAGTACATGAGGATATACTATGTTGCAGAGTAAATACCACACTAATATGTTGTTGACAAGATGTACCTTTGAGATTAACACAGTTATGGTCCCATGTTATATCGTGTATAAATCTTGTAATGTTATTCGTATTGATTTTTACTTTGTATTAAGATTCTAGAATTAGGTGAAGCATATTATGTAAAAAACATTTTTAATACAAACATAAATATATATTTACCAAAACATAGGTCAGTGTCATAAACCGATGTATTGTACCTTTAAATCTAAATTGGTATTTAGAATTTCCACCAATAATACCCCAGAGGAGGGTTTTTAAGTTTGAATGTGTGCAGTGTATTTTAGGACTATGAGTACGGCGTTTGCCGAAACATGTTAGTCTGCTTTGCTTAAAGGGTATATACCCTTTATGTTTTAAAGCTTTTCCAATAAAGAGACTTTTAACTTTTGAATCAGCCACTGGCGATTTTGTTTTTTTTTTTGCTCAGAGTAACACAGGCCACAAGTCACATGTTGAGTTTTCAGTAAATGGACACTATAGACATCACAATACTTTTAGCTCTGAAAGCAGGTTCTGTGCCTACATCAGGCTAAAGTAAATTGTGTGACCATAGTGTCACTTAAAGAACACATTTTCTCCATCACTGACATGTACACATAACTATTGTATAAAACACATACCTGTATACTGTGCATATTAAAATCCCTCATATCACAAATCACATTGTGAACATGCATGTTATAGAGTTTGACATGAGAATGAGTATTGTCCCTAGCATGTATCAATGTACATTGTATGCCCACATGGACATATATATGACTGTAATAATCCCTATCATCATTTGACTCCTCCAAAGAACCTCCTGTCACCAGGCTGCAAACAGGCATGCCGCGACATCCACCACCACCAGCAGTCACAGGCATGCAGCCACCTCCACCACCAGTCACAGTCATGCAGCCACCTCCACCACCAGTCTTCAGGCAGCAACATGGACAGTATGCTCCCAGGCATGAGCAGGGTTGGATTGCCTCCGTTGAGGACCCAGAAGTTATGTCACCACCATTGGCATACGACCCCTGGCAAGATACCTGGCCTGAGGAATATCCTTTTGGCTTTGAGGGGGAGCCAAGTCAGCCACAAAGGGTCCATGTCTTTACCCCCCCCCCCCCAACAACACAATATCAGGCCAGTCATGGCTTTTCCACACAGGGGATGTCACAAGAAATGCAAACTGGACAGGCTGAGTGGTCACACACTAGTCGTCAATGGGACTACCAATCCAGCCTGAGAGCTCCACCATCTTCTTCTCTTGGGAGAGCTCCACCATCCACTTCCCTTGGGAGAGCTCCACCATCCGCTTCCCTTGGGAGAGCTCCACCATCCTCAGATGAGCATATAGCTGAAGTTGTCCCTGAAGCACCAGCAGCTGAAGTTGTCCATGAAGCACCAGCAGCTGAAGTTGTCCCTGAAGCACCAGCAGCTGAAGTTGTCCATGAAGCGCCAGCAGATAGAGCTGAACCTGCACCTAGAATCACTGCTGCTCAAGAGCCTGTAGATCCACTGTATTCTCCCCTGGGCGAGGAATACATTTCACTCCAGAGGAGGCTCATAACAAGTTGCGAGAGCAGACAAAAAGGCCAACACAGGTTTCACAGGAGCCAACAGAGGTTACTCCAGCATAGCATAGAGCTGCAGAGGGACATGGCAGCATCATTAACTGCAATTGTACAAAACCAGTCACAGATGATGAGAGTTATTTCTGATATTCAGATGCAGATTGACAACAGATGGCGGGAACAAAACCAACTCTTGGGTGTGTTGGTTGAGCACTTCACACACCAGCAGGACACTGCCTCCAGCCTTTCACCTGTGGCCAGCACTCCAGCAGAATCATCTGAAGCTTCCCAAACCAGGAGAACCAGGAAATCCACTCCAGTCACCTCTGCCCCCTCATCCAAGAAGCCGAAAAAAAAAAATATTCCTATAGTTCACCATAAATCTTGTCCTCTGTTATTTACCATATAATTGTCATCCACATCCATGTGAGGGGTGTTTTAGTACACTAATATTGTTAAAACATATAATAAGACCTTTGTGGAAATGGCCCAAAAAAGGTAATATTATCCTGTTTCTGACATGTTCTTGTACTATAACTCCCATCCACAATAGTTGTTTCTGAAGGGTACATATAGTAATATTCACTTCTAAGATGTAAATCAATGTATCTCACATCCAATATAAATTGACACATTGGTATATATTGTAGTGATGTTACTGATAGGGTGGGCACTATCAGGTGTTTTAAGTCTGCAGGTGAGAGGTTGTGGTGTCTGTGATTGGTTTGACACAATTGCAAAGAGGCAGCCTTCAAGAATGTGTTAGAAATGATCATATGAGCCATCCTAGGTTTTGCTTTCAACTAAGAATACCAAGAGAACAAAGCAAGTGTTCTAATTAAATCTGAAAGTAGTTTGAAATAACATGCCCTATTTAAAAAAAGAAGGTTTTCTTTGGACTTCACTGTCCCTTTATATATTTTGGCATCAGTGCCAAGCTGTGTTAGCATTACAATAAATTACACTCCAGTGCGTTCTAAAGAGATGAAGGTAATACAAATTAAAGTAAATAAGCAAGTATATGTCCACAATGTGATAAAATACCTACAAGCTCAATCCATTTGATTATGTTGTGGCTTTAAACTATTTCAAATACATTTCGATAAACCTTAAAAAAGCAATATCATAGTATACTGTCCCTTTAACCTTGAGATGCTGCTTAAATGTATGTGTTTGTTAAGGCTTCCAGGGAGTTACGTTGCTTTTTTAGTCAGTGCAAGGGTTCCTGCGCCAGCAATTTGTAGCGAGATGAGAATGGAGTAGATTTTCTGAAATCTGCGCGCATAAGTCCTTACGCTGTATATTGGATACCAAACTGCGCGTGTTTTGTATGCCAGTCTATGGGTAAAAAAAATACGGGTGAAGGCAGAAATATACGCGGGTAAGTTGTATGCTACGCCGTATATGTGATACCAAATCCGCGCAAAAATTGGCGTCGCCGGCTGTTGCAGGCGATGCTGCATAAAGTGCATATCAGATCGGGCCCAATGTATAAACACCTTGCCATATACTATATCCCTTTTCACCATTTTAAAAGTGTTTTAATAATATTAAAATTAAAAAAAGCAAAAATGTATTGTGCACCAAACTATTAAATGTAGTATTTTACACAGCAAGCAAAAGGGAAATAATAGAGTTTATCAAGAAATAACCACAACATGTGATTCCCAGGGTAGAATGTGTTCTTTTTATGCAGCGGAGCTATGTCCAAGATCAACTGTTGATGTCATGTGTTGATGTAACATAGAACCTCAATATTAAGGTTTATGTTAGTGTTGGTTGCTATGTAGACCTTAAGTCGTAATCCTTTCACTGTGAGTGAGACCTGGCTTCATTTTGTCAGGCAAGTAATTGCTTGAAACTGAAGAATATATAAGTTACAGCCATTAAAATAACATCTGGAAAAAATATAGCCAATGAACAGTTGTTGAAGAAATATGTTTATTGCTGGTTTGAATATGTGTCTACATTAAAGGGACATAAAAACAATTTATTATTACACTACTGCTTCCGTATAACTATGTGTTAGCCCCTCCAAAAAATGCAAGAAACAGTAAGGTAATTATAATCATTTCCTTTTGCACTTTTTTGTCTCTTGAAAGCGACATTTAATCCAGAATTGTTCATTTTTATTCAAAAGTTTCCAATTTACTTTTATTATCAAATTTACTTTGTTGTTATGGTATTCTTTGTTGTAGTGACTTTGTCTGGATAACTAAATAGCAGTAGCTTTTCATGAATGGTTTTGAGCACCAGATAGCACCATTTCTGATCAATGTACAATACTGTTAAAAATATTCTTGCAAAACTGAGGCCATATAATATTCAATACTGATTCAGACTCCTGAGCCTGCCCACCTGCTTATAAACAAAGGATGCTAAGAGAACAAAGTAAATTGAAAAGTTTAAAAAAAATTTTTCTTTATGTCCCTTTAAACAACATAGCATAAACAAAAGCATTTTATAAATGCACCAGTTGTATATACATTCTTGGAAAATGATTTTCACTAAATCTCTTGACACAATGAAATACTATGTAAGAAATATACACCGATCTCAAATTTTTTTAAATTGAATTTTTATTATAATAAGTAAGAAAAATCTGTACACCTTTGCTTTTCACTCTACTAAGGCAGATTTTTCTTTGAAGGGAGATAATAGAACCAGGAAGATTATTTCACAAACCTATTGTGAAAAATACCCTAATACCCTTAGACAGCTGTCACACTATGCATATTTTTTAAGCTGCCAATAGGAGTCAATATATAAGGATTAAATGTAACTATCTAATAAAGTATACATTCAGGAAACATATATGCTTAAGGATTTTGGCAGTTTTAACCCCTGACATCCTAAAATCAAGAAGTCTTCATGACAACTTCCAGGGACATGAAACCCACATTTTTTTCTTTCATGATTTAGAAAGAGAAATCAATTTTGAACATCTTTCTAATTTACTTCTATTATCTCATTTGTTTTATTATCTTGATATTCTTTGCTGAAAAGCATATCTAGATATGCTCAGTAGCTGCTGATTGGTTGCTGCACATAGAAGACTCGTGTGATTGGCTCACCCATGTGCATTGCTTTTTCTTCAACTAAGGATATCTAAAAAATTAAGCAAAATAAATAATAGAAGTAAATTGTTTAAATTTGTATTCTCTATCTGAATTATGAAAGAAAGATTTTGGGTTTAGTGGCCCTTTCCATTAGAAAAAATGTATCTAGAAAATGTAATTCGTTTTTCAGCCATATATGCACATAGCCAGCACTACCCTATACAAATAAATTATAATTATATTATCCTGTTAGGGCTTGTGCACTAGTATTCAAACCCCATGGCTACTCATAGCGCTGGCAGTATTGTGAACTACTTCTGTGAAGATATAATTTGTGCTATAGAAGCCCCTGCTGACTCTTTGAGATAATGTAGTGAAATGTACCTATGCACATTTCAATTTTGACCTTTCTATCCCTTTAAATATAGTTATGTGCAAGCAGAAATGCAATAATAATATATTCTACCACATTACACTATTTTATTATAGATCTTTTTTGTCCCTTTGATTGGATTTTAAAGTAAATAGCTAATTTGTAATATACACATACAAAAAATATTTTAATGTCACATTAAGATCTGACAGCTGAACAAACAATGTTGAATTGTATATATCTGAATTTTACAAATAATTACTACCTCTTTACTTTGTCTACCTGTTACTACAGAGCATGTGTTTAATATTTACTTAACCTAAAGATGGTTAACCAAAGAGTATGATAAAAGAAATGTCTATAAATATGCACCTAATGTTACAGAAACTTGCTGTAGTTATAATATCATGACTAGTGGTGGGAAACAAAAAGTCCAAAATGATTGCATTATTAGATACCCCATTAATCATGCAATTTAGTTGCAATTATTGCTGTGTAATACATTTTTGTGACTTCAATATCTACAATATTAGCTATTTCCTTCTCTTGAGACAAAATCCACCTACTAATAAACAATTTGCTTGATGAATTGCAAAGTAAATACAGAACAAATGAGGAGTTAAAACAATTGTTTAAATTGCTCAACATCAGGCAATGAATCATTTAAGTTTTGGTCATGTAAATTAATTTAGAAAACCTGAGGCGACCCATTATAGAAATATTGAAATCCTCCATATTTTTAATAGATGAATAGGCTACACATTTGTGTCATGCACATTAAGTATGATTAATACATGTGTAAAAATAGTTATAGTCACCCAGTTCTGGTGAAAATAACTTTACTGTTCCCTTAAAGACATAATTAAAATTTACTTCCAGCTTTCCCTCTTTTTTTCATTTTAAAGGGACATCCGAATGTAAAAATAAAATGTCCTAAGTAATTCACGTTTTCCCTAGTGCCTATTACTTTAATTTCAATTAGTTTGCATTTGCACATGAAAATAATATTTAGTAGCTTTGATGTTTTGTTTCACTTTTTAATTGATTTCATACAAGAGTATCACAACATTTTCAACTGTTTAAAATATTTTCACATACATTTACTGAAGCAAAAGTTACAAGGCCCAAGTGCCCCTTAAACCATTGATATCAGTTCAAGATATTGTGCAATAAATTATCTTATATAAATCTGAGTAAAAAAGTTTACATCTACAATCTATTTATTTTAATCATAAAGCAAAATTTACTTTGTGTACAAGTTTCATAGTTCAAAATGGAGTTTTAAACTTTTTATTAAAGAATAAAAATAGTTTATTAATTGAGGATGCTCAAGAACTGTAACATTAAAAAAAATGGCCAAACTTCCTTTGAAACTCTGCCAGTGTTTCTTTTTTAAATTGGAATACTGGTATCAAACTGTCCCCATGCAAGGTATTTAATTTTTTTTTGAGCAACCTAATGCACTTATTGCATATATGACTTCAGATATCTTGTAGTACACACTCGCTCAGGCAAGTCTGTAACCACAACTTAAGAAGCAGCGGTCTTAAGACTGCTGTTTCTCAAGCTATGATGATCTAGGATGATTGACAAGCCCTACTCTCACAAATCGGTTTTGCAAGGGAAGGGGAAAGGGCTGCACAAGCAGTTGCTTGTGCAATGATACATGAGAGTGGTGGATGCCACCTCACTATGCCTAAATGTGGTCAGACAAGTTCCCTGACTGGGAACGTTGATCGCCAGCTGCTTGTTAAAAGAGACCATAGAAGCACAATATCAATTTAATTACATTTTACATGAAGTTTGTCATTTGGTTTGGGAATAATATTATCTCTAATAATATTCCCAAACCAAATAACAAACTCCATGTAAAATGTATACCATACCATAACAATTATCTTAGTGTGCATAAGGAAAAAAAAAATCTTCCTAGTGGATTGCCCAGGCAGTGTGCAATTTGACAATAGCATATGTTCACATTTCTGAAGTGAACATTTTATAAGTGAGGCAATTATGCTAAGAATTATACAAGAATTATACTCAGTACTCACCAAAGTGCTGCTTTTTAGGCTAAGGAACTGCCTATTGGCATCTGCTGAAGAAGTGCACACCACATCAAGCTAACCCTATTCATCTGTAACATTATTCACTGCTTTCTGGTGTTTTTCCTCTCTGTGTAACTCTCTTATGGTATGTGAATAGAGTCCCTGTACATCTGTAACACTATTCACTGCTTTCTGGTGTTTCTCCTCTCTGTGTAACTCTCTTATGGTATGTGAATACATCTGTAACACTATTCACTGCTTTCTGGTGTTTCTCCTCTCTGTGTAACTCTCTTATGGTATGTGAATAGAGACTCTGTACATATGTAACACTATTCACTGCTTTCTGGTGTTTCTCCTCTCTGTGTAACTCTCTTATGGTATGTGAATAGAGTCCCTGTATATCTGTAACAGTATTTACTGCTTTCTGGTGTTTCTCCTCTCTGTGTAACTCTCTTATGGTATGTGAATAGAGTCCCTGTACATCTGTAACACTATTCACTGCTTTCTGGTGTTTCTCCTCTCTGTGTAACTCTCTTATGGTATGTGAATACATCTGTAACACTATTCACTGCTTTCTGGTGTTTCTCCTCTCTGTGTAACTCTCTTATGGTATGTGAATACATCTGTAACACTATTCACTGCTTTCTGGTGTTTCTCCTCTCTGTGTAACTCTCTTATGGTATGTGAATAGAGACTCTGTACATATGTAACACTATTCACTGCTTTCTGGTGCTTCTCCTCTCTGTGTAACTCTCTTATGGTATGTGAATAGAGTCCCTGTATATCTGTAACAGTATTTACTGCTTTCTGGTGTTTCTCCTCTCTGTGTAACTCTCTTATGGTATGTGAATAGAGTCCCTGTACATCTGTAACACTATTCACTGCTATCTGGTGTTTCTCTTATCTGTGTAACTCTCTTATGGTATGTGAATAGAGTCCCTGTGCATCTGTAACACTATTCACTGCTTTATGGTGTTTCTCCTCTCTCTGTAACTCTCTTATGGTATGTGAATAGAGTCCCTGTACATCTGTAACACTATTCACTGCTTTCTGGTGTTTCTCCTATCTGTGTAACACTCTTATGGTATGTGAATAGAGTCCCTGTACATCTGTAACACTATTCACTGCTTTCTGGTGTTTCTCCTCACTGTGTAACTCTCTTATGGTATGTGAATAGAGTCCCTGTACATCTGTAACACTATTCACTGATTTCTGGTGTTTCTCCTCTCTGTGTAACTCTCTTATGGTATGTGAATAGAGTCCCTGTACATCTGTAACACTTTTCACTGCTTTCTGGTGTTTCTCCTCTCTGTGTAAGTCTCTTATGGTATGTGACTAGAGTCCATGTATATCTGTAACACTATTCACTGATTTCTGGTGTTTCTCCTCTGTGTAACTCTCTTATGGTATGTGAATAGAGCCCCTGTGCATCTGTAACACTATTCACTGTTTTCTGGTGTTTCTCCTCTCTGTGTAACTCACTTATGGTATGTGAATAGAGTCCCTGTACATCTGTAAAACTATTCACTGCTTTCTGGTGTTTCTCCTCTCCTGTGTAATTGAGCATATGATTATAGGCTGTTAAATAAGTCCTGTATTTATTGTAATGTTATCCCCAATGTCTTATTTCTAATGTCTTGTCAATTGCCATGTGATGTTCAATCCTTATCAATACTTGCTATTATTCTTAAATTTATAGCTGTCGTAAGGCACAGCTTCAACCTCCTCCAAATTTTACAGTCTATGTTAACTTATCTTAACCTGACCTGATCAGAATCTAACTTTTCAATTGGCCTTTTAAACTGCCTTTGATTTAGTAATTAACTAGATTACAAGTTGTGCGTTTGTCTTTTAACGCAGCCATTGCGGGTCTTGTCTGTATAGCTGTACCGCAAGCCTTTTAGCCTGTAACGCAATGTCAGTACCACACTCAGCGTTACAGCCTAAAACGACAAGATCCGTAACGCCATCTAAAAGCAGTAGTTATGAAGTTATGAATTTTACGCTACAAATCTGTTGCATAAAACTCATAACTAAACTGCTACAAAGTACACTAAACACAATAAACTACCTATTAACCCCTAAAACGAGGCCCAACCGCATCACAAATACTATATTAAAGTTATTAACCCCTAATCTGCCGCTCCTGGCATCGCCGCTATAATAAACCTATTAACCCCTAAACCACAAGCCCCCCACAACAAAATATACTAAAGTAAACTATTAACCCCTAAATCGAAAGCCCCCCACATCACAATATGAGCTCAATCCTATTGGCTGATTGGGTCAGCCAATAGGATTAAAGTTCAATCCAATTGGCTAATTCTATCAGCCAATCGGAATCTAAGGGAAGCCATCTTGGATAATGTAATTTAAAGGAACCTTCATTCAGCAAGAAGACGTCGTAAGAAGAAGATGTTCCGCGCCAGATGTCTTGAAGATGGAGCCGCTACGTGTCGGAAGGATGAAGATAGAAGATGCCGTCTGGGTGAAGACTTCTGCCCGTCTGGAGGACCACTTCTGCCCGTCTGGAGGATCACTTCTGCCGGTTTCGTTAAGGACATCTTGCCGCTTGGATGAAGACTTCTCCCGGTAAGTGGATCTTCGGGGGTTAGTGTTAGGATTTTTTAAGGGTGTATTGGGTGGGTATTATTTTTAGGTTATGGCTTTGGGCCGCAATAGAGCTAAATGCCCTTTTAAGGGCAATGCCCATCCAAATTCCCTTTTCAGGACAATGGGGAGCTTAGGTTTTTTTAGTTAGGGTTTTATTTGGGGGGTTGGTTGTGTGGGTGGTGGGTTTTACTGTTGCGGGGGCTGTTTGTATATTTTTTTACAGGTAAAAGAGCTGATTTCTTTGGGGCAATGCCCCGCAAAAGGCCCTTTTAAGTGCTATTGGTAGTTTAATTAAGGTTAGGGTTTTTTTTATTTTGGGTGGGCTTTTTTTATTTTGATAAGGCTATTAGATTAGGTGTAATTAGTTTAAAGATCTTGTAATTTGTTTTTTATTTTCTGTAATTTAGTGTTTGTTTGTTTTTGTAATTTAGCTAATATTATTTAATTTAGTTAATTGTTTTTAATTTAGGTAATTTATTTAATTGTAGTGTAGTGTTAGGTGTTAGTGTAACTTAGGTTAGGTTTTATTTTACTAGTCAATTTGTATTTATTTTAGCTGGGTAGTTATTAAATAGTTAATAACTATTTTGTACCTAATCTACCTAGTTAAAATAAATACAAACTTGCCTGTAAAATAAAAAATAAATCCTAAACTAGATACAATGTAACTATTAGTTATATTGTAGCTAATTTAGGGTTTATTTTATAGCTAAGTATTTAGTTTTAAATAGGAGTTAATGATAGTAATTTGTATTTAGATTTATTTAAATTATATTTAAGTTAGGGGGTGTTAGGGTTAGACTTAGATTTAGGGGTTAATACGGGAGTACAGCGGTTTAGGGGTTAATATGTTTATTATAGTGGTGGCGACGTTGGGGCAGCAGATTAGGGGTTAATAAGTGTAGGTAGGTTGCGGCGACATTGGGGGTGGGAGATTAGGGGTTAATAAATATAATGTAGGTGTCAGCAACGTTGGGGGCAGCAGATTAGTGGTTCATAAGTATAATGTAGGTGGCGGCGATGTCCGGAGCGGTATATTAGGGGTTAATAAGTATAATATATGTGGCAGCGATGTTGGGGGCGGCAGATTAGGGGTTAATAAGTGTAAGATTAGGGGTGTTTAGACTCGGGTTAATGTTAGGGTGTTAGGTGTAAACATAAATTTAGTTTCCCCATAGGAATCAATGGGGCTGCGTTACTGAGCTTTACGCTGCTTTTTTGCAGATGTTAGACTTTTTCTCAGCCGGCTCTCCCCATTGATGTCTATGGGGAAATCATGCACGAGCACGTACAACCAGCTCACTGCTGACTTAAGCAGCGCTGGTATTGGAGTGCTGTATAGAGCTCAATTTTGCTCTACGCTCACTGCAACGTGTAAGTTAATACCTCACCCCTCATAATGCAAAACTCGTAATCTGGCCGTATTCTTTTCATTTACTCCTTCCCCTTACCACCTGCTATATTTATCAGCCCATCCCTTTTATCCTCACCTCACTTCTCCTCTCATGAACTTCATATATTTCTAAACTCTCTTTCTCTCCCCCCCCTTGCTCCACATTCCAAACACACTATCAATACTGCAAATTTGTATCTCATCTTATTTCACTCTCCCTCTTACTTATACTAACTGTTAGTGATATATCCCCATGTCCCCCTCAACATCCTAAACTCACCCTCCCATGTATGCCTTGCCTTCGACCTAAACGCCAAAACTTTGAAAACCTTATCCAAGTTCCTCTTGTAACTAAAACAAACACCCCCTTCACTTGTACACTCTGGAACTCTCGCTCTGTGTGCAACAAGCTCACTTCTACCTATGACCTCTTAATCTCCCACTCCCTCAGCCTTCTGGCTCTCACAGAAACCTGGCTTTCTTCCTCAAACATAGCTTACCCTGCTGCACTGTCACGTGGGGATCTACACTTCAGCCACACCCAGAGGCCTGGAAACAGGCAAGGATGTGGTGTAGGTATTTTAATTTCCTCTCATCGCACCTTTCAACAAATACAACTCATCTCTTCCCCCACATTTTCTTCCTTCGAAACCCACATTATTTGCTTATTCTCTCCTCTCTCTATACGTGTTGCGGTTATATATCACCCGCCTGGCTCCTTGACTCAATTTCTCAATCATTTTGCATTCTGACTACTTTATTTCCTCTCCTCAGACATCTCTGCCCCCATTCTTGGGATTTCAACCTCCCTGTCGACAATCCCACTGCCCCTGCTGCAAATAAATTTCTCCAGCTAACTTCCTCTTATGGTCTGTCACTATGGTCTGACTCTACCACTCACAAAGATGGACGCTCCCTTGATCTGATTTTCAGCTATCGATGCGCTCTCTCAAACTTCACAAATCCCCCCTTTCCTGTTTCTGACTATCATCTCCTCACTTGTAATATCACAGCATTTCTTACTGCCTTCCCTTCTTCTAACCCTCAAACCAAGCTCCTCAGGAGCATTAAGTCACTTGATAAGCAACATCTTTCAAACTCTATCAAACCTCTGCTCTCTTCCATCTCCTCCTTTTCCTGCCCTGAACAATCTATCTGTCACAGTAATTCCATTCTTATAGAGATCCTTGACAATTTGGCACCTCCTACCATAACTCAAAAGTCATGCACTCATCCTCAGCCCTGGCATACTCCTCTGACACGCTACCTACATAAAGTAGATGTTTCCACAGTGCTGAGCAATATTCCTTCTTTACAAGTTCATCTTGAACTCCTACTAGTTTGCCCTTAACCTCTCCAAGCAGGATTATTATTATTATTATTAATATTATTATTCTTTATTTATAAAGCACCAACAGATTCCGCAGCGCTGCCCATGGGTACAAGGATAAAAGTACAACGGAGAAACAATACAATAAAAGACAACATTTTACAGATAGATGCAGGGAAAATTGAGGGCCCTATTCCCGTGGGAACTTACAATCTAGATGGGTACGAGGATGGGAAACAGGAGGTGGGGACTGCAAAGGTGTGAATGATATTAGTGTGGAGATGAGGGCAACTGTTAGGTTAGTGAAGTTCATTTGTTAATGAGTCGGGTGATAGGCTTCCCTGAACAAAATGGTCTTTAGGGAATGTTTAAAGGAGGAGAGGTTAGGGGAGAGTCTTACTACTCGAGGAAGTGCATTCCAGAAGGTTGGTGCCGCACGAGAGAAATCCTGTAGTCTAGCATGAGAGGAGGTGATGGTAAAGGACGCAAGGAGCAGGTCATTGTTGGATCTAAATTTAATTCTGATGTCAATGGGGAGCCAGTGAAGGGACTCACAGAGAGGTGTAGCAGAATCGGAGCGTCGAGAGAGGTGGATTAGTCTGGCAGATGCATTTAGGATGGATTGAAGCGAAGAGAGGCGGGAGAGAGGGAGGCCAGTTAGCAAGTTATTGCAGTAGTCAAGTCGGGAAATTACCAGGGAGTGGATAAGCAGTTTAGTAGTTTCGTCACTCAGAAACGGACACATTTTCAGATATTGCGCAGGTGGTTGCGGCAGGATGAAGAGAGCAGTTGGATGTAGGGAATGAAGGACAGATTTTAATCAAGTGTGACTCTGAGGCAGCGGACTTGGCGTGATGGGGAGATAGTGGTGCCACCAACAGTGATGGAAAAATTAGAAACTGTAGCAGAGTTAGAGGGGGGATTAGAAGTAGTTCGGTCTTGGACATGTTTATTTTAAGGTGGTGAGAGACCATCCAGGAGGAAATGCCAAATAAGCAGTCGCTGATGTGAGAATTGACAGAAGGAGAGAGTGCAGGGGTGGAAAGGTAGATCTGGGTATCATCAGCATAGAGGTGGTAGTTGAAGCCATAGCTGTTGATAAGTTTACCCAGTGAAGAAGTGTAAATAAGAGTAGAGGACCCAGGACAGAGCCTTGAGGTACTCCAACAGACAGAGGCAATGGAGAGGAGGAGTCACCAGCTAAAGAGACGGAGAAGGATCTGTTAGAGAGATAAGAGTGAATCCAGGCGAGGCAATGTCACAGAGCCCAAGAGAGCTGAGAGTCTGTAGGAGAAGTGGATGGTCAACAGTGTCAAAGGCAGCAGAGAGGTCAAGTAAGATGAGTATAGAATAGTAGTCTTTGTTTTTAGCAGAAAGGAGATTGTTAGTAACCTTGGTGAGGGCAGTCTCAGTTTAGTGTTGGGGATGGAAGCCAGATTGCAGGGAGTCAAGCAGTGAGTTGGGGGACAGGAAGTGGGCTAGGCGACTGAAAACTAGCTTTTCAAGGATTTTTGAAGCTAGCGGGAGCAGTGATATGGGGCGTTAGTTTGCAGGAGAGTTAGGGACAAGGGAGGGTTTTTTGAGGATGGGGTGACCTTTGCATTTTTGAAGGAGGCAGAGAATAAGCCGGTAGAAAGGGATAGGTTGAATATGTGGGTAAGAGCCGGAGTGAGGGTGGGAGACAGAGAAGGTATTAGATGGGACGGAATAGGGTCAAGTGGGCGGCTAGTGAGGTGTGAGGAAGACAATAGGGAAGCCACTTCACTCTCAGTGGTTGGGAGGAGGGTGTAGAGAGTGGCAGAGGGAGTGACTGCGAGTGAATTTGGAAGATTGCAGGCTTGTGTTGGGATGTTTCTTTGGATGGTAAGTGTTTTATTGAAAAAGTAGTCAGCCAGGTCTGATGAGGAGGGTGGTGCAGGTGGGTAGAGAAGAGAGTTGAAAATGGAGAGAGTCTTTTAGGGTTTGAGGAGTGAGCGGATATAAGAGAAGAGAAGTAGGTTTGCTTAGCTAAGTGAAGGGCAGAGGTGTAAGAGTAAATGATTAACTTACAGTAACTTATAGTGTATGAAATCAGGTTCAGAGCAGGATTTTCTCCAGGCACGTTCAGCAGTGTGGGAACATTTTTGTAGGTGGCGTGTTTGCTGGGAGTGCCAGGGCTAGAGCTGACAACGTGGGGCTTTGCAAAGTTGGGGCGGAGCGAGAGTGTCAAGTCCAGAGGATAGAGTATTCTTATAGTGGGTTATGGCAAGGTCAGGACAGGATATCGTGGAAATGTGGGGAAGGCATATTTGAATAAGGTTGGAGAGTTGGGGAGGGTCTACAGTGTGCAGATTTCTACAGGTGCAGGGGCGCGAGGGAGAAGTAGGTTTAGCCTGTATATTAAAATTAAAGGTGAGCAGATGGTGGTCTGAGATGGGAAATGTGCGACAGTCAACATCTGGGAAAGAGCAGATATAGGAGAATACCAGATCAATAGAGTGTCCATCACGGTGGGTAAGGAATAAGGTGGATTGTGAAAGGCTGAAGGAGTTTTGTGAGAGAGAGAAGTTTAGTGGCAGCAGGGGCAGATGGGTTGTTGATGGGGGATGTTGAAGTCCCCCAGAATTAGAGTAGGTGTATTTGTAGAGATAAAGTAAGGAAGACAGGCAGCACAGTTGTCAAGGAATTGGGAGGTTGGTCCAGGGGTGCAATAGATAAATGCCACTCTGAGAGGGAGGGGGGAGAACAGGCGAATCCAGTGGACTTCAAAGGAAGAAAAGGAGAGAGATGGAAATGGAGATAGGTATTGATAGGAGCAGGAGGAGGAGAGTAAGATGCCAACACTGCTACCATGTCTCTCACCTGGCCTAGGTGTGTGGCTAAAGTAAAGACTACCATGTGTGAGAACAGCAATGGAAGCAGTGTCAGAGGAAGATAGCCAGGTTTCAGTAATTGCTAAAAGGTTGAAAGTGTTGGAAACAAACAGGTCATCAATAGTTGTAAGTTTGTTACAGACAGAGTGAGCATTCCAGAGGGCACAAGAAAAGGGAGGGAATAGGCGCTGTGGGTTAATGGAGATGAGATTGTTGGTATTGTGTGACCTAGAGTTTTTTGCAGTGGGAGACAGAGTGAGAGTGTAAAAGTGTAGTGATTGGTACAGGGCCAGGGTTAGGAGAGACATCACCAGCAGCAAGCAGTAGTAGCAGTGAGAGTGACAGAAGGTGAGAGTGAGATTTGTAGGAGCACGTATGACTAGACACAGGAGAGTTAGCGGGGGAAGTGTTTCTAAGGAAACAGAGTAGTTCATGAGAGGACAGCATAGGGGATGAGAGAAGGGAGGGTGAGATATGGATAGTGTGGGGGTTGTTGTTATAGGGACATGCAGTGAGTTTTAGGAGAAGGGCAGACAGAGAGAGCAGAAAACACATAGATTGTGTAGGTGTATAGTTAGTAAGTTTACTTCTCTACTCGTATCTCTATTCTTTCTTCAAACCCAAAACGTGTCTTCTCCACTTTTAACACCATTTTCCACCCACCCCACCTCATATTCCTACTTCTCTCTCAGCTCAAGATTTTGCTATCCACTTCACCAACAAAATAGATGACATCAGAAATTAAATTATCTCTCAATACACTACCAGTCTCAAACCCTCTCAACCAATCACCGATGTCCAAAACACACAAAGCCTCAGATTCAGCTTTTTAACTCCTGCTACTGAGGAAGAAGTTTCTGCCCTTATATCCTCCTCTCACCTCACTACCGGTCCCCTTGATTCCATCCCCTCACAACTACTGTCTTCCCTCCCTCCCTCTCTCCTACTCAGACACCTATCCTCACACATATTTTTAAACTCTCCCTCCGCACTGGTAGTTTTCCCTCATTCCTTAAACATCACACCTATCCTCAAAAAATAGTATCTTGACCCATCATCCCCATCCAACTAACCCCCTATTTCCCTATTCCCCTTGCCTCAAAACTTCTGGAAAGGCTCATATATACACGTTTATCACATTTTCTCACATTAAACTCCCCACTTGATCCATTGCAATGGATTTTGCCCCCAACACTCCACAAAAACTGCAATCATTAAGGTTACAAATTACCTATTTACAGCAAAATCGAAAGGCAACTGTTCTCTGTTAATCCTTCTTGATCTGTATGCAGCCTTTGGCACTGTTGACCTATACTCTCTTGCTCCAAACTCTCCAATCCTTCGTCATCTGTGTCACAGCCCTCTTGTGACTCTCCTCTTACCTATATGACTTTTAGTGTAACCTTCTCTGGCACATCCTCCTTAATTACTTTCTGTTAGAGTACCACAAGGTTGTGCCCTGGAACCCTTCTCTTTTCAATTTATATATCATCCTTAGGTTGCTTAATACAGTCCCATGGGTTTCAATACCATTTGTATGCTGATGATATCCAAATCTACATGTCTGCACCAGACATATCCTGTTCCTTTCTAACTTGTTTCACTAACTGTCTTTCTAATATTTCATCCTGGATGGCCTCTCACTACCTTAAGCTAAATCTCTCAAAAACATAGCCCCTTATTTCCCCCTTATTCCAAAATCCCTACCCCCAACTTTCTCTAACTATTGATTATAAAATCATTACCCCAACCCTGCCCGATGTATTTGGGTCACACTTAACTCAGTTCTCTCTTTTCACTCCCCACATCCTTTGGCCAATTCTTTCCGCCTCTGTAATGCTCGTGGGATACTCTGCTATCAGACCAAACTCGGCCAGTAGTCTTGTTATCCCAGCGTCAAGCCTGAAAGATAGGGAATATCCCAGAGCAGAGAAGGTTTGTAAGATGAAGTAAGCGGCACTCACCACAGGCAGGACAGTCCTCAGCGGCAACAGGCAGGAAACCAGGGAAAGGCAGTTCAGAGGTAAACCACTAGTATGGTCAGGCAGGCAGGGTTTGGCAACAGTAAGGCAGTCCAGAGTTGAAACACTAGGATGGTCAGGCATGCAGGGTTTGGCAACAGTAAGGCAATCTAGAGCAAAAGGGGTAAACAGGCAGAGTGGTCAGACAAACAAGGTTCAGCAGCAGTATATCAATCCAGCAGTTAAGGGGTAAAACAGGAAGAGTGGTCAGACTGGCAGAGTTCAGCAGCAGTATATCAATTCAGCAGTTAAGGGGTAAACAGGCAAGCAAGGGTCAGCCACAATATAACAGTCCAGCATAAGAATAAAGAACACCCAGGAGAACAGTAAGTAACACCTATACTTGGGCAGTGATAGGTAGCAAGTGAGTTACTTATATAGGTGCAGGGTTCGCACCACAGGAGATCCGACTTCAGAACAGGGAAAGCATGCGGCGAAACAGAGAGGAGCTGACTCCACCCTAGTCAATGAGCATAACAGCAGGCGCCATGTCCCTAGCAATGGCTAGAGTGGGACGGTGTGACATAGCCCCCCTCTCAAGGGTTCCCTCCAGGAACCAGAGTCGTCCTCAAAAGATGAGCAGCATGGAATCAGTATACTAAAGATGGAGCATGCACAACATGGGCATGAACCCAGGAACGATCCACCACAGAGTAACCCTTCCAATGCACCAGATATTGCAGTTGTCTGTGCCTGTATCTGGAATCTTAGCAACCTCATATTCAGGGTCACCATTGGCCAGGAGCGGAGGAGGAGGAGGAGCTCAGAGCCGGGTACATCTATTCTTGATGTAAGGCTTGAGTAGTGAGATATGGAAGACTGGGTGTATGCACAGGGATTTTGGCAAGGCTACTTTGTAGGCAACAGGAGACAGTCTTTTCAGGACTTTTTAAGGACCAATAAACCTAGGCTCCAATTTGTGACAGTGCGTAGGTTCAGAGGTACAAAAAAGATATCGGAAGCCACAGGGGCTTCAGGAGGTTTACTAGACTGGGCATGTTGCAGTCTTTGAAGAATGGTGGCATTTAATTGAGCAACCACACAGGAGGGAGGTATAATGTGTTCAATAGGAGCCTCAGAGGAATCACCTGAGTGAGGAAACTGACGGGAAAGGGCAACCACCTTCTTGTTTTTGGTTCTAGAAAGATAAGAGACCACAAAGTTAAAATGGAAAAGAACAAGGCCCACCTGGCCTGTCAAGGATTGAGTTGATGAGCAGTCTCTAGGTAAGTCAGATTCTTGTGGTCGGTGAGAATCGGAATTAGTGGTGCCTTCCAACCAATGACGCCATTCAGTCAAGGCCATCTTAATGGCTAAGAGTTCATGATTACCCACATCGTAATTCCTCTCAGCCAGAGTAAAGCATTTGGAAAAAAAGGCTACAGGGTGTGTCTTGGAGGTTACAGGATCCCTTTGGGTTAGAACTGATCCAGCCCCTATCTCGGATGCATCAACCTCTAAAGTGAACTGTAGGTCAGGATCAGGATGGCGGAGCACAGGAGCAGAACAGAAAGCCTTTTTAAGATGAGTGAAGGCATATATGGCCTCAGAGGGCCAATGTTTAAAGTCTTTGTTCCATTTTGTAAATTCAATGAGTGGAGCAACTGTTTGAGAACATTTCTTTATAAACTTGCAGTAATAATTGGAGAACCCCAATAATCTCTGCAATTCTTTTAATGAAGTAGGTTGAGGCCACTCTAAAACTGCGGTGAGTTTAGCAGAATCTATGGCAAAACCTTCTTTTGAGATGACATAACCAAGGAACTGGATCTGAACTTGGTCAAACTCACATTTTTCTAGTTTGGCTACCAAAGAATTGTCTCTGAGACATTGAAGTACCTGTCTCATGTGCTTATGATGCTCCTCCAGAGTGGAAGATAAAAAAGGATGTCATCCAGGTAGACGATGACAGTGCGATTGAGAAGGTCACGGAAGACATTGTTGACAAATGCCTGGAAGACTGCAGGGGCGTTTACATAGCCCAAAGGGCATTATGAGGTATTTGTAATGCCCTGATCTTGTGTTGAAGGTGGTCTTCCATTCGTGACCTGGGAAGATACGGATCAGATTGTATGCCCCACGTAAGTCCAGATTGGTGAAGCAGCAATCATTCTGGAGTGCAGGGGCGGAACTACTGGTGATGTGACGGTCGCCATTGCGACCGGGTCCAGCAGGTACCTCCCACAGGGGGGCCCAAGACTTGCGACTGGGCCCAGCAGGTACCTCCCACAGGGGGGCCCAAGACTTTGTTGTATTTTTTTGTTTGTTTGTTTCCAATTAATCCTTTTTATTAAAATAAAACTTCAATTCCAATTTCCAGGGCAGGCAGCACAATTGCACAGTCACACACAAACTTTATTTTACCTGCCGGCTGCCCCTGAACTATACATTTTTGCACGCACTGCAGCGCTGATAGGCTAGAGAGTCTGCCTCCTTATGACTGACTGGCTGCAGTGCCCATGTATCTCTTAAATTGTCTCATGACTGCACGTGCAGCCTAGTCAGTAGGGGTCGAGTCCGGAGTGGAACTGGTCTTGGAGTCTGAAGGCTAGTGCGGCAATGAGTGACTCAGTGAGACCGGAGAAGTGGATTGTGGAGTCAGTGGAGACATCTAGTGGCAGATACGGTGAGCTCAAGCTAAGGGGGGGCACGGGGGGGGGCGCAAGTGGGGTGCAGGGGGGGCCGTGTCATGTATTGTCGGCTCTGGGTAGAGTGAAGAGAAAATCTCCCTTGCCTTCCTTAATGTTAGCAAATAGGCACTGTGTTCATTGCTTTTCTGACTAGTTTTTACAGGCAGGATGCCATAGGCAGCTCATTTTATTGTTACTAATATGTACAGGATATCCTACAGATGTCTGCATTACCATTAAGATATTCTAATATTGTATTTTCCTGCATCTTATTTACCTCAGCTATAGGTGGTTTTACCCTTCTCTAAGTTGTAATACTCTGGCCTTTTTCAAATAGGTATACTCCAGTTATAGGCAGCATATTTTATTGTTATTCATATGCTTGAAATATCTGTCACAGAGCTTTGTAATATTTCTCAGATGTTATGGGCTGGTGTAATAAAAATAATACCCTTCTGTATAGCTATTATATGCTATTTCTATGTATGTCCTTTAGGTGTTTTTATGAATTACTTATATAAGTACTTATTTCTTATTTATAATAACAATTTTGCTTCTGTTTACCTTAGACCTTAGTTCTATTTTGCTGGATATATTTTGCATATGTAACAGGATAAATATTGTTTAGTGATTTACAGATGCTTGCCATAAGTATTGTGTGGATAAATATACATTTTTAAGTTCAAGTTAACTTTATAGTTTTTTTCAATAGACAATCTAGTGCTGTCAAACTGCATTTGTAGATAGTTTAGTGATGTCAAACTGCATTTGTTCTGTATATCTTTAAGGATTACAAAGCTAGTATTTAAGTTAATATGTTTGAAATATATGTTGCACTATAGTATACTACAGGCCCAAGAGGAGACTGTGATGCTTAAACCATATAAACCTCCTATGTTTTGTAAATCAGATGTTTAAGGTTCAAGAGAGGCCTTAATACAGTTAGGAGGACAGTCAAATGAAGGTTTTAATCAATCCCTCATATTATGTATATATATTAAAACAGGATTGCATTTAAGGGTTATTGTTGAGGTTAAATGTAGGGTACAGTTGTTAGGAAAAGGCTTGGTTTATTTATTTTTGTGCAATCTAGCAGCCATGAAATATATATAATAAAATCATATGTGTTATTATAATAAAACCGCATGTAATATAATAAAACCACATGTAATATAATAAAATCATATGTATTATTATAATAAAACCGCATGTAATATAATAAAACCGCATGTAATATAATAAAACCACATGTAATATAATAAAATCATATGTATTATTATAATAAAACCGCATGTAATATAATAAAATCATATGTATTATTATAATAAAACCGCATGTAATATAATAAAACCGCATGTAATATAATAAAACTGCAAGTAAAATAATAAAACCGCATGTAATATAATAAAACCGCATGTAATATAATAAAACCGCATGTAAAATAATAAAACTGCATGTAATATAATAAAACCGCATGTAAAATAATAAAACCACATGTAATATAATAAAACCGCATGTAATATAATAAAACCGCATGTAAAATAATAAAATCATATGTATTATTATAATAAAACCACATGTAATATAATTAAATCACATGTATTATTATAATAAAACTGCATGTATTATAATAAAATCATATGTATTATTATAATAAAACCGCATGTAATATAATAAAACCGCATGTAAAATAATAAAATCATATGTATTATTATAATAAAACCGCATGTAATATAATAAAATCATATGTATTATTATAATAAAACCGCATGTAATATAATTAAATCACATGTATTATTATAATAAAACCGCATGTAATATAATAAAACCGCATGTAATATAATAAAACTGCATGTAAAATAATAAAATCATAAGTATTATTATAATAAAACCGCATGTAATATAATAAAACCGCATGTAATATAATAAAATCATATGTATTATTATAATAAAACCGCATGTAATATAATAAAATCATATGTATTATTATAATAAAACCGCATGTAATATAATAAAATCATATGTATTATTATAATAAAACCGTATGTAATATAATAAAATCATATGTATTATTATAATAAAACCGCATGTAAAATAATAAAATCATATGTATTATTATAATAAAACCGCATGTAATATAATTAAATCACATGTATTATTATAATAAAACCGCATGTAATATAATAAAATCATATATATTATTATAATAAAACCGCATGTAATATAATAAAATCATATGTATTATTATAATAAAACCGCATGTAATATAATAAAATCATATGTATTATTATAATAAAACCGCATTGTCAAGGTATTTGAAATATTATTAAATAATATATAGAAATATATTTAACTTTATTTAATAAATCTGTGGATGTGAACATGGTCTGTAGGACAAAGGATTAGATCTCCCCCACTCCAATTGCACAGGAGACATTCTTGGCTGAAAGGAGAACAAAGGATTATCTCTGGGAGATCTCACACACTCAATATGTTAAATTATGCAATTGTATAATTTAGCAAGGAACTAAAATATAACATAGTTTCAGGATACAGGCAAATATATGGAGACGAAATGTCTGAATTACCCTTTTGGAACTGATAAAAATCATAGAGAAACAACTTTATGCACATGGGTGTTAATTATCAAATACACATCTGCACTGCTGGCTAAACAGGAAATATGCTGTTTTAAAGACTTTTACAATTCCTCATGGATTGACCCCATGTGGAGCAATAAAGGCCTTGGGAAACACAGACAAATGCTAAGGTGTGACTCTGGAAGTTCACGTAAGCAGACAGCAAATAAACATTTATTTTTTTTCTCTCTCTGTTTAAATACATGCCCCAGAATGTATTAAATATAGAAATTTAGGAAATTGTCTAATTCTATATTATTATTACATGGGTATTTGCTAAGCTTGGGAGGTAACTGTTTTAGTCAGTCAAAAATGTGTAATAACCTCTGTTTTGCTTATATTTTTCAGACAGATAAATTCAGATATACATAGAAATGATATATATGTTTTGAAAACACAAAAGATCTTACTTAGCCTCTGTGTTTTTAAGAATATAAATAAATACTTATGGACCATACACATATTAATGATTGGATCATCTCTAATAATTATTTCTATTTTTATTTCAGACAACCATTGGTCATGAGCATCAATCTTAGAAAGAGACGGAATGCCGCATGAAATGAATTAAGTCATATCATATAAACATACAAATAAATGTTTATAAAGTTTCACATACATCTTTTAAAATATAGTGAGATGAAAATATGGAAGTTACTTTGATGTGATATGACTATGAGATATATATTTGATGTGATATAACTATGAAATATAAGTTATTTTAATATAATGTTAGATATGTGATGTTTCATATCAAAATGATCAGAAAATTCATTAAGATATAACTTATCCAAAACAAATATTATGAATAGTTGTCGCAGTAAATTATGATAAAAATTAATAACCATTTCATAGAAATACTGACTTAAGCTGTTTCAAATGTTGCTGTGTCTGTTTGTGCTGCCACCTGGTGTTATGTTGCGAGAACTACAGCCAGAAGGTTCTCTCTGGCTGTTAAAAATGAAATTTCCAAGGGCCAATCCGATTTAGACTTCCCAGATAACCAATGGGAAGGTCAGCTCCCGCAGGGCCACCCACAATTTACCAGTGATGGGAAAACCAAATAAAAAGTGAATGCAATGGAGAGAAACACAGATTTTCTGCTGAAGCTAAAACTTGTAACTGGTTCCCGCTGGTGTGAGATACCACTTTACTTGAGCAAAGCGAATCTACCCTTCTCATTGATTGCGATATACACTTATTGGTGATCTGAGGTAAAATAATTCCTACCAAGGAACATCGGATATCGACTGCTTTTTACTTTGGTAACGTATTCAAGGTTTTGTAAGATAAGTTATATGCATAGTTAATTTGTATTTAATAGATTTAAAGAAACAGTGTGTTTTAATTAGCATTTCACAGCCTATATATATATTGTTTAAATCTGCGTCTGATTGACCAAGTAACTCATCTATGCAAGTTCTGATATTGTCAGTTAATTTTGTATTAGGATAAATTGCAGTTAAATAGCAGAATATATATTATCCTATTGTTTTATAAACACTGTTTAGAATTGTATTGCTTGGATGTTAAAGGTTTTTAGTCCCATTGTGTTAAATAAATAAAAGGCTGAATTGTGAAGGTATATCTTTCTGGGTTTTGTAAGAAGAATAGCATATCTTAAGAGTTGGTTTAAACGCATATACATTTTGTTTCATTTCCTTTTATTGCAAATATACTTCAATATGTTTATGGATATTAACTAAATAAAAGAATTCAGATATTTATATTAATTGTATGGTCTAGTAGGTGCATGGTTGATAAGGGTTTCTACTTCTTTGTATTGTGTTTATAACCCTGCCATAAACTTATATATATTATTTGGATAGCACTACTAAGATTTTCATAAATATACTGACATAATAATTGGAGGCACTGCTGAGATTTATTAATATTCCATCATAATTGATATAATATATTTGTAAGTAAATAGAAATTATTATAAAAGAGAAAAAAAAAAAAAAAAATCATATTTCGATATTAATATTTTGAAGATATAATTTTTTTTGAAAAGTTGAAATATTAATTTTCATATTTCGAGATTGACATTAATATCTTGAAATATTATTAAAGATTAATTTTGAAAAATTAATAAAAATATTAATTTTTCATATTTCAAAATTAATCAAAAATATTAATTTTTCATATTTTCAAAGTTAATCAAAAATATAAATTTTTCATATTTCGGAATATTAATTTTTCATATTTCAAAATTAATAATATTTTTTTTTGAAATATAAAATTTTTCTCTCTTTTTATTGGCAAAAATTGTATTAGCATTTTAGTTTAACTAAGTACTAAACCAATATAATAATGTCTGTAGCCAGAAGTGACTCATTTAATTCTATACATAGCAATGAAATTGGTCCCATAACCATACCTATTACTAAAGGTCAGGTCCTTAAGAAAGATATCTTAAGTTACCTTAAAGGGAAGTTTAATATTGCGGGTGAATTAAATGATTTTATGGATATGCTTGAAACTAGGGCTAAAAATATTACCGTTAATAATAATATGTGGAATGAAGAGAATGAATTCTTCCAGGAATTATTAATGATTAATCAATGCAAAGCTCCCAAAAAGCGAGACGAACTAATACTAAAATCCTGGCCCCTTTTAATATGCATAATTGACGAAATGTCGTTTTGTGTCACAGACAAACGATTGCAAATACAGGAGCTAGAAAATAGTATTCGTTCCTCGCGCAGACGCGAAGAGGGTTTAAAAATAGCCAAAAATAAAATGGATGAATTTGCCCAAAACCTAGCCACCTTAGATAAGCACAATATGGACTTAATCGCGCAGATACAAGATTTAAATAAACAGCTTGCGCAAAGCCAGAGAGAATTAAGCGATTTAAAAAGGTCATATCGCCATAATGAAAACCCCTATATTAGCAATGAGAATAATACAGATAATGCTAACTCCTTTAGCGAACGCGTAAGGGACGAGGTACGAAAATATATAGAACAACATAGACAAATGACCCCTAACGGGTCAGAAGTAGATTTCCCAAATAGACAATCCCCTCAGGATGTAAATCCAGAGGACAGCTGTAGCGCAGCTGATGCGGGGGAGGGAAACTCTAACAGAGAATCCCAAAATAAGTCTGATAAAGTCTATGATTCCCATAAAATAATCACCTTCGTACAACGCGCAGTACCTATATTCTCCAATAAGGGAACAACATCTGTAATTGATCATTTACAGGCTTTTGAAAATGCGTTAGCTATAATGAATGTTACAAGTGAGAAATTGAAAATTGAATTTCTGCCTTGGGTATTTGACAGTAAGCATCACAAATTCTTTGCTTCACTAAAGGATATGAATATTCATTCCTGGAATGGGGTAAAACAACAATGCAGAAAAGAATTCGGGCAATATCGCACTAAAACTGCCGCGAAAATAGCGGTATATGGTTTAAAGTGTCGTGCGGATCAGAGTCCAGTCGAATTCCTTTCTGTATTGAAAAATGCGTACAGTATGGCTGAAGATAATCCCAGATTTGATGGCTCAGAATTTGTAAATTTATTTTTTGAAGCATTGCCTACACCCATCAAAATCAACTTAGCTAGAGATTTTGATGAGGACTGCTCATTGGAATGGCTGATCAAAGAGAGTACGAAGTTATACTCTATTCAGCAGTCCAGTGAGCAGGGGGTTAAAAAGGAGTCAAAACCCAAAATTGTGGCAGAAACTAGGGTGTCACCTAGCCCCCTCAATTTGGAGTCTAACAAGAGGACTTATGCAGAGGTGGCCAGTCAAAACAGGCCATCTCCACAGAGGTTTAATTCTGCCCCTCCCCCTACACAGGTTGAGGCGCAGGGAGACTATAACCAAAGTGGGGGACATAATCAGGTGAATAATTACTCACAAAGAGAATACTCACCAAATAATTGGTATCCGCGCAAGGGTAGATACAATAAACGGCGAAGATATTCTCAGGGCAACCAGACACCCCAGGTATATAATGCTTCCCAAAATATTAATACTGAACAAGCTGAACCCCAGGGGCAACCACGCCAGAATAGAAATAGTGGCCCTGATTCTGAGGGAACCCAATGGTCCAGGAATCAGTACAATGGGGCACCAAGAGATAGGCCCAGGGGTAGAGGTAACTTGTACAATCAGGTAGATATGCTGTTTACCCAATTAAATCGGTTGAGCGAACAAATCGCTAATATGAGTCAAAAATCTACATCTCAGCAACCGAACAATACTTTTTTAGGGGTACAGCCAGTGGTCAGCAGTGGACCACAGGCACAGTCATAAATACTGCAGTATCACCTGAAGGGGAGGGTAGAGATATACAAACTGTAATAATAAATATCAATGATACTAATCATGTTATCTCCCCACAGACCGGAAACGGACGATTTGGCCGTGATGACAAGCAACCTCATCCGGGAAAAGTTAACAAATCTCTTCCCTTGCAGCTCTCTCCTAACCTTATCTCCACAGATGCAGTACAAAAGAATCCAACCAACCCTGTCATAGAGGAAACAGGTAGGTATGAAGGTTCCTCTGCATCGAATGACACAGCGAATTCAGGTAAAACGTGGCGAAGCCCACAGATGTACAAGAATGCAAATTTTATGTGTGAAATGATAGAAACTGCAGGAAGATATTATGTACTAGTTGAGCTGCAAGATTCAGTCTCCAACCCTATCAGGGGATTAATTGACACTGGGTCACAGGCAACTATCTTATCCCACAGGTACTACACACAGCTAAATGAGCTAACACCCCACAAACCTAAAATAAAAGAATTTGACGGTTCTCTAATAGGTGTTGGGGGTGACTCCCTAAAAGTCTACGGTACTGCCTGGTTAAAATTTAAATTGGGGAACAGGGTCATAAGACACCCTGTCATTATAGTGGATCTGCCAACTGATCGTTTAATTATTGGTAGTGATCTCCTGAAACGATTAAGCACCATAATTGATTGCATAAATAATGTAATTTGGTCGCAAGTTAAACGGCCTATCAATTATGAAAAATCTGGTACATCTCGCGCCCGACATAGCTGTCACGTGGTGGAAGAGAAACCAGATGCTGTGGAGATTCATTTCAGGAATAACCCTATACCTGAAATCACTATTCTACAAATAGATGATCAGACTCCTTTTAGTGGCTCTGATGGTAATACTTTTAAAATTTCGCCTGGAAAGATAGCGAATATTTCCCTAGATGGCGATGTATTAACCATATCACTCCACAAGGGGGATCATAAAATCCCTAAGGGGGGAGGCCACGCTCAATACCTCACAGGGATTGAGAGAGTTAAAGAGGATCTATTTATCCCTATACAAGTGCATGACCTTGGTAAAACAAAGTATGCTAAAATAAACTTAAAACAGGAAGCTAGCTATATAAGTGAAGGTTTATTAACGCAAATAGCTGAACCTAAAGTGATTAAATATCTTTCTCCCCAAGACCACTGTGTCAACGGCCTGGATGACAGGTCTGAAAGCTATAACATCACAGCTAAGTGCTTATTATCTATCTCTATTGGTAATAAGTCAGTGAAGCACCTGTTTTTAGTTTTAAATACTCCCCATAATCAAATATACATTGGCAATGATATCTTACATAGATATGCCATACAAATAGATTTGATTAATTCTTGCCTCTGGAGCAGGTTAAAGGGGGACCCTGAAGTATTTCAGGATGAAAATGCAGCCCTGAAATCAAACCAGCAATTGCCATATGCTGTGAATATGCAGGTATCTAGCGATGTTATAATTCCTGCTG
Source organism: Bombina bombina (assembly GCF_027579735.1). Classification (NCBI taxonomy): domain Eukaryota; kingdom Metazoa; phylum Chordata; class Amphibia; order Anura; family Bombinatoridae; genus Bombina; species Bombina bombina. Next base: position 613,412,849 of record NC_069503.1, on the reverse strand, counting down.
GGGCTGATAAATTTCTTTTACCCTTACAGGTAAAGAGAGGTCAGAAATTAAAAACTTCTGAAACACTGATTTGCCTCTCCCATAGAATACAAAATCTGGGTGTCTCAGTAACCTACACTCCTATGGTGAATATTGGAACTGTTCCAATAAATATTATTGTGCATAACATGACCCCACAGGATATAACATTATCCAAGGGAACTACCATAGGATATGCATTGGAATCAAGTTATTACACTTTTGGATTCCAGAATAATGTAATTGGGCTAATACCTGAAGGATACCTAACTGAAGAACAATTAATAGAACAATCCTTTGCATCTATGCCAGAGGGTCTATTTAATATTCAGTCTATTTATCCCTTCAGCTCAGAGGAAGGCATCTGTAAAATTGAAGAAGCCTCTCTAGTGTTTGATCAGCCAATCAAACAGCAAGATTACCCCAATACCCAGAGTCATGGGAGCAATGTAAATTATAATCAAGGGGATCTCACCTCTAGACTGGAAGAAGCCTATGAAATAGGACAGCCTGAAATCTTTCCAGGATTTCAGCAAATAGTCGAAGAGCAAATATCCTTAGCTAATGGCTGTTCCAGCGATGATGAACGCCAACAGCTGCGAGAACTCCTAATGGAATACAAGGATATTTTCGCTAAGGATTCTTATGACTGTGGTACCACAGACTTGCACATTGCAAGAATACAAACAAATCCTAATGCGCCACCTGTATTTGTCAAACAATACAGACTTCCCTTAGCCTCATATGATTCTCTTGCAGAGATCATAAGGAATTTGGAAGAAAGAGGTATTATCAGACAGGTGCACAGCTCTTATAATAATCCTATTCTAGGTGTCCTTAAGCCCAATGGACAATGGCGTTTGTGTGCTGACTTAAGACAGCTAAACAAACGAGTATACATGTCTGGCTGGCCTGTACCATACATTGACCAGTGCCTAGCACAAATGCAGGGATCCAAAATATTCACTGCCATTGATTGTGCACAGGGATATTGGACCATAAAGGTACATGAAGAGGACCAATATAAGCTAGCATTCTCCTTCCAAAAGGTTCAGTATGCATTCCAGAGACTTCCATTTGGATACATAAATTCTGGACATGAATTTGCTGTATTCATGCATAAGGCTATGCCTGACGCACTGGAAAGGGGGACCTTATCTTATGTTGATGATGTTTTAATCAAAAGCACAGACTTTGAAAAACACATCGCAGAGCTTAAACACGTCCTCAGCCAACTTAAAAGGGCAGGTGTCAAATTATCCCTGCAAAAAGCTCAATGGTGCCGCACTCGTGTAAACTTCTTGGGACATGAAGTTACCTCTGAAGGATTAAATCCCCAGAAGAAAAAGGTAGAAGCGATAGTGAATTCTAAAAACCCAACTAACTTAAAGGAATTGAGATCATTCCTGGGTATGACAAATTATTCTCGCAAATTCATTGATAATTATGCGGAATTAACTAAACCACTACTACTTCTTCTGAAGAAAGATGTGAAATGGCACTGGAGTGAGTCTCAAGAGACAGCCATCAGAGAGCTGAAGAGAAAACTCACTCAAGCACCTTGCTTAGCATACCCTGAAGGTGGCAAACCTTTCTTCTTAGAGACAGGTTACACAGATATAAGCATGAGTGCTGTGTTATACCAAAAGCATGATAATTTGAACAAAGCCATTGCTTATGCGAGCAAAAATCTATCCCCAGTAGAAATAAAATTTAGCGATTGCGAAAAAGCCCTCTTATCTACTGTATGGGCTCTACAAAATTTCCGCAGCTATATACAGGGCGAGAAAATTATTGTGGAAACGGCCCACCAGCCTTTGCTATATTTGCAAAGTGAGAGAATAAGAGATGGGAATTTGTCTAATAGCCGCATAACAGCGTGGACTCTTTCCTTACAAGGCTGGCCCTTAGAAATTCGCTACAAGCAGAATAAAAAGAATCCAGTCGCACAAGGGCTTGCTGAGCTCCACGACTGTACTGCTAGAGATCCTGGGGAAGAATTATCAGAAGATGATTTTCTGGAAGAACAATTGCTTTCCCCATATAAAATGTACAATGAGGACCATTGTCAAACATTACCTTGGGTATATGTTGATGGTTGTTCTTACCATGCCACTATTGATAATGAGCGCAGATTAGTCGCTGGCATTGGTATAACGGGGGCAAATGGATTCCCAAATATATCTGTAGGTTTCAGCATTGGACCAAGATCCAGTCAAGTTGCAGAACTAACTGCTGTTTTCAAAACCATTGAAATGACTATTGAACATGGTATTCATGAATTTGTGATCATAACTGACTCAAATTATGTGCGTGACAGTTTTGTTGAATACCTGCCAACTTGGAAAAGAAATGGCATGCAGAAAAGCAATAACAAACAAGTCAAGCATGGCAAGTTGTTCTGCGAGATTGATAATCTGGTGGTATCCAACGATTTAACCATACACTGGAAAAAGACCAAGGGTCATTCCAGAGTTCTAGGTCCTGATAAGGAAGGCAATGACCTTGCGGATTCATTAGCCAAACAAGGAGCCATAACTGGAGAACTCCTTAATATTGACCACTTAATGGGTGCAATTCAGGTAGAAGCCATTACCAGAAACCAGGCAAAACAACAGAGTGAGCCTAACTTGGTACAATGGAGTCAGGATTCTCCTAGTGAGGACCTGATCACTAGTCAAAAAGAAGACCCCATTGTAGGCATCTTCTATAAACACATAGAAGATCCTGAAAGCAACCCCATCTCAAAAGATGATTGTATTGGCAAAGAAGATCTGAGAATCTTAATAAAATCTAAATCACAATTCAAATTACAGGATGGTTTGTCAATTAGAACCTCCAAAACTGGCATCCAGCAGTGGGTAGTACCCACCAAGTTCAGGGGTCTAATGCTTCAACATGCCCATGATGCTCCCACATCTGGTCATCGTGGTGCCAAACTCACGTATGAAATATTGCGTGATTACGCTTTTTGGCCACACATGTTGAAAGATGTTCAAACCTACTGTCAAGGGTGTTTAATCTGCCCACAGTTCCAACCCACTGCACCAACGCATAGAGCGCCATTGCAGAAAAGGGGGATGGTAATGCCATGGTCAGATATACAAATTGATTTTATTGGTCCGGTAACAAGGTCATCAAGAGGTAACAAGTACATGTTAACAGTGACATGCCTGTTCACTAAATGGGTAGAGTGCATTAGTGCACCTAACAATAGTGCGGAAACATGTGCAGCATTGCTCATCAACCATGTATTTTCCAGATTTGGTCTGCCCCAAAGAATCGAGTCAGATCGGGGGACCCACTTCACTAGCGAAGTGATGACAAAAATGTGGAAAATACTAGGGGTTAAAAGAAAGCTCCATATTGCTTATAGAGCTGCCTCAAGTGGTGGTGTAGAGCGTTACAACCAGTCCATTGTTAAAATCCTCAAAAAGTTTGTGAGTGAAACAGGTAAAGACTGGGATGTAAAACTACCTCTAGTCTTAATGGCATTAAGAGCAACTCCAAGTAGTGCTACCAAAATGTCACCTTTTGAGCTGATGACTGGTAGAAGAATGGTTCTACCTCAGCATCTATTGTACCGTACATCAGACCAAAACTTGATAAACGCTGCCAATACACATCAATATGTGGAAAACCTAAGAAAGCACCTGCAATATGCCTTTGCATTTGCTCAAAGGAATTTAGAAAGAGCCGCAACTGCCACTAAAACCTATTATTATCTCAAAACATCCAAAAAGGAATATGAAATAAATGATAAAGTTTATCTTTATAACTTTGGAAGAGATCAGGTTAGGGAGAAGAAATTTCTTCCCTCATGGAAAGGTCCTTTTGTCATTACTGACAAAATATCTCCAGTGGCCTATAAAATACGGATCCCCAAAAATGAAAGTTTCATAGATAAATGGGTCCATATCAATCAATTGCGAGCGTGTCATCCCAGATCCCAACTACAAGTCATAGAGGGAGAATGAAGTGTCATATCCCCAAATGAACTAAAGACATACTATAGTTTAAAGATGCCTAACTGATAAACATGAAGGTTCAAAATTGACAGACTATCTACATAGAAGACTATCCATGATGTGTACGGTCAACATCCTCACCAAATACCACTAACCTTGATCCAATTCAAATACACGTGTCCTACATATTTTTGAATTGGAAAGGGGGATTTATGTCAAGGTATTTGAAATATTATTAAATAATATATAGAAATATATTTAACTTTATTTAATAAATCTGTGGATGTGAACATGGTCTGTAGGACAAAGGATTAGATCTCCCCCACTCCAATTGCACAGGAGACATTCTTGGCTGAAAGGAGAACAAAGGATTATCTCTGGGAGATCTCACACACTCAATATGTTAAATTATGCAATTGTATAATTTAGCAAGGAACTAAAATATAACATAGTTTCAGGATACAGGCAAATATATGGAGACGAAATGTCTGAATTACCCTTTTGGAACTGATAAAAATCATAGAGAAACAACTTTATGCACATGGGTGTTAATTATCAAATACACATCTGCACTGCTGGCTAAACAGGAAATATGCTGTTTTAAAGACTTTTACAATTCCTCATGGATTGACCCCATGTGGAGCAATAAAGGCCTTGGGAAACACAGACAAATGCTAAGGTGTGACTCTGGAAGTTCACGTAAGCAGACAGCAAATAAACATTTATTTTTTTTCTCTCTCTGTTTAAATACATGCCCCAGAATGTATTAAATATAGAAATTTAGGAAATTGTCTAATTCTATATTATTATTACATGGGTATTTGCTAAGCTTGGGAGGTAACTGTTTTAGTCAGTCAAAAATGTGTAATAACCTCTGTTTTGCTTATATTTTTCAGACAGATAAATTCAGATATACATAGAAATGATATATATGTTTTGAAAACACAAAAGATCTTACTTAGCCTCTGTGTTTTTAAGAATATAAATAAATACTTATGGACCATACACATATTAATGATTGGATCATCTCTAATAATTATTTCTATTTTTATTTCAGACAACCATTGGTCATGAGCATCAATCTTAGAAAGAGACGGAATGCCGCATGAAATGAATTAAGTCATATCATATAAACATACAAATAAATGTTTATAAAGTTTCACATACATCTTTTAAAATATAGTGAGATGAAAATATGGAAGTTACTTTGATGTGATATGACTATGAGATATATATTTGATGTGATATAACTATGAAATATAAGTTATTTTAATATAATGTTAGATATGTGATGTTTCATATCAAAATGATCAGAAAATTCATTAAGATATAACTTATCCAAAACAAATATTATGAATAGTTGTCGCAGTAAATTATGATAAAAATTAATAACCATTTCATAGAAATACTGACTTAAGCTGTTTCAAATGTTGCTGTGTCTGTTTGTGCTGCCACCTGGTGTTATGTTGCGAGAACTACAGCCAGAAGGTTCTCTCTGGCTGTTAAAAATGAAATTTCCAAGGGCCAATCCGATTTAGACTTCCCAGATAACCAATGGGAAGGTCAGCTCCCGCAGGGCCACCCACAATTTACCAGTGATGGGAAAACCAAATAAAAAGTGAATGCAATGGAGAGAAACACCGATTTTCTGCTGAAGCTAAAACTTGTAACTGGTTCCCGCTGGTGTGAGATACCACTTTACTTGAGCAAAGCGAATCTACCCTTCTCATTGATTGCGATATACACTTATTGGTGATCTGAGGTAAAATAATTCCTACCAAGGAACATCGGATATCGACTGCTTTTTACTTTGGTAACGTATTCAAGGTTTTGTAAGATAAGTTATATGCATAGTTAATTTGTATTTAATAGATTTAAAGAAACAGTGTGTTTTAATTAGCATTTCACAGCCTATATATATATTGTTTAAATCTGCGTCTGATTGACCAAGTAACTCATCTATGCAAGTTCTGATATTGTCAGTTAATTTTGTATTAGGATAAATTGCAGTTAAATAGCAGAATATATATTATCCTATTGTTTTATAAACACTGTTTAGAATTGTATTGCTTGGATGTTAAAGGTTTTTAGTCCCATTGTGTTAAATAAATAAAAGGCTGAATTGTGAAGGTATATCTTTCTGGGTTTTGTAAGAAGAATAGCATATCTTAAGAGTTGGTTTAAACGCATATACATTTTGTTTCATTTCCTTTTATTGCAAATATACTTCAATATGTTTATGGATATTAACTAAATAAAAGAATTCAGATATTTATATTAATTGTATGGTCTAGTAGGTGCATGGTTGATAAGGGTTTCTACTTCTTTGTATTGTGTTTATAACCCTGCCATAAACTTATATATATTATTTGGATAGCACTACTAAGATTTTCATAAATATACTGACATAATAATTGGAGGCACTGCTGAGATTTATTAATATTCCATCATAATTGATATAATATATTTGTAAGTAAATAGAAATTATTATAAAAGAGAAAAAAAAAAAAAAAAATCATATTTCGATATTAATATTTTGAAGATATAATTTTTTTTGAAAAGTTGAAATATTAATTTTCATATTTCGAGATTGACATTAATATCTTGAAATATTATTAAAGATTAATTTTGAAAAATTAATAAAAATATTAATTTTTCATATTTCAAAATTAATCAAAAATATTAATTTTTCATATTTTCAAAGTTAATCAAAAATATAAATTTTTCATATTTCGGAATATTAATTTTTCATATTTCAAAATTAATAATATTTTTTTTTGAAATATAAAATTTTTCTCTCTTTTTATTGGCAAAAATTGTATTAGCATTTTAGTTTAACTAAGTACTAAACCAATATAATAATGTCTGTAGCCAGAAGTGACTCATTTAATTCTATACATAGCAATGAAATTGGTCCCATAACCATACCTATTACTAAAGGTCAGGTCCTTAAGAAAGATATCTTAAGTTACCTTAAAGGGAAGTTTAATATTGCGGGTGAATTAAATGATTTTATGGATATGCTTGAAACTAGGGCTAAAAATATTACCGTTAATAATAATATGTGGAATGAAGAGAATGAATTCTTCCAGGAATTATTAATGATTAATCAATGCAAAGCTCCCAAAAAGCGAGACGAACTAATACTAAAATCCTGGCCCCTTTTAATATGCATAATTGACGAAATGTCGTTTTGTGTCACAGACAAACGATTGCAAATACAGGAGCTAGAAAATAGTATTCGTTCCTCGCGCAGACGCGAAGAGGGTTTAAAAATAGCCAAAAATAAAATGGATGAATTTGCCCAAAACCTAGCCACCTTAGATAAGCACAATATGGACTTAATCGCGCAGATACAAGATTTAAATAAACAGCTTGCGCAAAGCCAGAGAGAATTAAGCGATTTAAAAAGGTCATATCGCCATAATGAAAACCCCTATATTAGCAGTGAGAATAATACAGATAATGCTAACTCCTTTAGCGAACGCGTAAGGGACGAGGTACGAAAATATATAGAACAACATAGACAAATGACCCCTAACGGGTCAGAAGTAGATTTCCCAAATAGACAATCCCCTCAGGATGTAAATCCAGAGGACAGCTGTAGCGCAGCTGATGCGGGGGAGGGAAACTCTAACAGAGAATCCCAAAATAAGTCTGATAAAGTCTATGATTCCCATAAAATAATCACCTTCGTACAACGCGCAGTACCTATATTCTCCAATAAGGGAACAACATCTGTAATTGATCATTTACAGGCTTTTGAAAATGCGTTAGCTATAATGAATGTTACAAGTGAGAAATTGAAAATTGAATTTCTGCCTTGGGTATTTGACAGTAAGCATCACAAATTCTTTGCTTCACTAAAGGATATGAATATTCATTCCTGGAATGGGGTAAAACAACAATGCAGAAAAGAATTCGGGCAATATCGCACTAAAACTGCCGCGAAAATAGCGGTATATGGTTTAAAGTGTCGTGCGGATCAGAGTCCAGTCGAATTCCTTTCTGTATTGAAAAATGCGTACAGTATGGCTGAAGATAATCCCAGATTTGATGGCTCAGAATTTGTAAATTTATTTTTTGAAGCATTGCCTACACCCATCAAAATCAACTTAGCTAGAGATTTTGATGAGGACTGCTCATTGGAATGGCTGATCAAAGAGAGTACGAAGTTATACTCTATTCAGCAGTCCAGTGAGCAGGGGGTTAAAAAGGAGTCAAAACCCAAAATTGTGGCAGAAACTAGGGTGTCACCTAGCCCCCTCAATTTGGAGTCTAACAAGAGGACTTATGCAGAGGTGGCCAGTCAAAACAGGCCATCTCCACAGAGGTTTAATTCTGCCCCTCCCCCTACACAGGTTGAGGCGCAGGGAGACTATAACCAAAGTGGGGGACATAATCAGGTGAATAATTACTCACAAAGAGAATACTCACCAAATAATTGGTATCCGCGCAAGGGTAGATACAATAAACGGCGAAGATATTCTCAGGGCAACCAGACACCCCAGGTATATAATGCTTCCCAAAATATTAATACTGAACAAGCTGAACCCCAGGGGCAACCACGCCAGAATAGAAATAGTGGCCCTGATTCTGAGGGAACCCAATGGTCCAGGAATCAGTACAATGGGGCACCAAGAGATAGGCCCAGGGGTAGAGGTAACTTGTACAATCAGGTAGATATGCTGTTTACCCAATTAAATCGGTTGAGCGAACAAATCGCTAATATGAGTCAAAAATCTACATCTCAGCAACCGAACAATACTTTTTTAGGGGTACAGCCAGTGGTCAGCAGTGGACCACAGGCACAGTCATAAATACTGCAGTATCACCTGAAGGGGAGGGTAGAGATATACAAACTGTAATAATAAATATCAATGATACTAATCATGTTATCTCCCCACAGACCGGAAACGGACGATTTGGCCGTGATGACAAGCAACCTCATCCGGGAAAAGTTAACAAATCTCTTCCCTTGCAGCTCTCTCCTAACCTTATCTCCACAGATGCAGTACAAAAGAATCCAACCAACCCTGTCATAGAGGAAACAGGTAGGTATGAAGGTTCCTCTGCATCGAATGACACAGCGAATTCAGGTAAAACGTGGCGAAGCCCACAGATGTACAAGAATGCAAATTTTATGTGTGAAATGATAGAAACTGCAGGAAGATATTATGTACTAGTTGAGCTGCAAGATTCAGTCTCCAACCCTATCAGGGGATTAATTGACACTGGGTCACAGGCAACTATCTTATCCCACAGGTACTACACACAGCTAAATGAGCTAACACCCCACAAACCTAAAATAAAAGAATTTGACGGTTCTCTAATAGGTGTTGGGGGTGACTCCCTAAAAGTCTACGGTACTGCCTGGTTAAAATTTAAATTGGGGAACAGGGTCATAAGACACCCTGTCATTATAGTGGATCTGCCAACTGATCGTTTAATTATTGGTAGTGATCTCCTGAAACGATTAAGCACCATAATTGATTGCATAAATAATGTAATTTGGTCGCAAGTTAAACGGCCTATCAATTATGAAAAATCTGGTACATCTCGCGCCCGACATAGCTGTCACGTGGTGGAAGAGAAACCAGATGCTGTGGAGATTCATTTCAGGAATAACCCTATACCTGAAATCACTATTCTACAAATAGATGATCAGACTCCTTTTAGTGGCTCTGATGGTAATACTTTTAAAATTTCGCCTGGAAAGATAGCGAATATTTCCCTAGATGGCGATGTATTAACCATATCACTCCACAAGGGGGATCATAAAATCCCTAAGGGGGGAGGCCACGCTCAATACCTCACAGGGATTGAGAGAGTTAAAGAGGATCTATTTATCCCTATACAAGTGCATGACCTTGGTAAAACAAAGTATGCTAAAATAAACTTAAAACAGGAAGCTAGCTATATAAGTGAAGGTTTATTAACGCAAATAGCTGAACCTAAAGTGATTAAATATCTTTCTCCCCAAGACCACTGTGTCAACGGCCTGGATGACAGGTCTGAAAGCTATAACATCACAGCTAAGTGCTTATTATCTATCTCTATTGGTAATAAGTCAGTGAAGCACCTGTTTTTAGTTTTAAATACTCCCCATAATCAAATATACATTGGCAATGATATCTTACATAGATATGCCATACAAATAGATTTGATTAATTCGTGCCTCTGGAGCAGGTTAAAGGGGGACCCTGAAGTATTTCAGGATGAAAATGCAGCCCTGAAATCAAACCAGCAATTGCCATATGCTGTGAATATGCAGGTATCTAGCGATGTTATAATTCCTGCTGGGGCTGATAAATTTCTTTTACCCTTACAGGTAAAGAGAGGTCAGAAATTAAAAACTTCTGAAACACTGATTTGCCTCTCCCATAGAATACAAAATCTGGGTGTCTCAGTAACCTACACTCCTATGGTGAATATTGGAACTGTTCCAATAAATATTATTGTGCATAACATGACCCCACAGGATATAACATTATCCAAGGGAACTACCATAGGATATGCATTGGAATCAAGTTATTACACTTTTGGATTCCAGAATAATGTAATTGGGCTAATACCTGAAGGATACCTAACTGAAGAACAATTAATAGAACAATCCTTTGCATCTATGCCAGAGGGTCTATTTAATATTCAGTCTATTTATCCCTTCAGCTCAGAGGAAGGCATCTGTAAAATTGAAGAAGCCTCTCTAGTGTTTGATCAGCCAATCAAACAGCAAGATTACCCCAATACCCAGAGTCATGGGAGCAATGTAAATTATAATCAAGGGGATCTCACCTCTAGACTGGAAGAAGCCTATGAAATAGGACAGCCTGAAATCTTTCCAGGATTTCAGCAAATAGTCGAAGAGCAAATATCCTTAGCTAATGGCTGTTCCAGCGATGATGAACGCCAACAGCTGCGAGAACTCCTAATGGAATACAAGGATATTTTCGCTAAGGATTCTTATGACTGTGGTACCACAGACTTGCACATTGCAAGAATACAAACAGATCCTAATGCGCCACCTGTATTTGTCAAACAATACAGACTTCCCTTAGCCTCATATGATTCTCTTGCAGAGATCATAAGGAATTTGGAAGAAAGAGGTATTATCAGACAGGTGCACAGCTCTTATAATAATCCTATTCTAGGTGTCCTTAAGCCCAATGGACAATGGCGTTTGTGTGCTGACTTAAGACAGCTAAACAAACGAGTATACATGTCTGGCTGGCCTGTACCATACATTGACCAGTGCCTAGCACAAATGCAGGGATCCAAAATATTCACTGCCATTGATTGTGCACAGGGATATTGGACCATAAAGGTACATGAAGAGGACCAATATAAGCTAGCATTCTCCTTCCAAAAGGTTCAGTATGCATTCCAGAGACTTCCATTTGGATACATAAATTCTGGACATGAATTTGCTGTATTCATGCATAAGGCTATGCCTGACGCACTGGAAAGGGGGACCTTATCTTATGTTGATGATGTTTTAATCAAAAGCACAGACTTTGAAAAACACATCGCAGAGCTTAAACACGTCCTCAGCCAACTTAAAAGGGCAGGTGTCAAATTATCCCTGCAAAAAGCTCAATGGTGCCGCACTCGTGTAAACTTCTTGGGACATGAAGTTACCTCTGAAGGATTAAATCCCCAGAAGAAAAAGGTAGAAGCGATAGTGAATTCTAAAAACCCAACTAACTTAAAGGAATTGAGATCATTCCTGGGTATGACAAATTATTCTCGCAAATTCATTGATAATTATGCGGAATTAACTAAACCACTACTACTTCTTCTGAAGAAAGATGTGAAATGGCACTGGAGTGAGTCTCAAGAGACAGCCATCAGAGAGCTGAAGAGAAAACTCACTCAAGCACCTTGCTTAGCATACCCTGAAGGTGGCAAACCTTTCTTCTTAGAGACAGGTTACACAGATATAAGCATGAGTGCTGTGTTATACCAAAAGCATGATAATTTGAACAAAGCCATTGCTTATGCGAGCAAAAATCTATCCCCAGTAGAAATAAAATTTAGCGATTGCGAAAAAGCCCTCTTATCTACTGTATGGGCTCTACAAAATTTCCGCAGCTATATACAGGGCGAGAAAATTATTGTGGAAACGGCCCACCAGCCTTTGCTATATTTGCAAAGTGAGAGAATAAGAGATGGGAATTTGTCTAATAGCCGCATAACAGCGTGGACTCTTTTCTTACAAGGCTGGCCCTTAGAAATTCGCTACAAGCAGAATAAAAAGAATCCAGTCGCACAAGGGCTTGCTGAGCTCCACGACTGTACTGCTAGAGATCCTGGGGAAGAATTATCAGAAGATGATTTTCTGGAAGAACAATTGCTTTCCCCATATAAAATGTACAATGAGGACCATTGTCAAACATTACCTTGGGTATATGTTGATGGTTGTTCTTACCATGCCACTATTGATAATGAGCGCAGATTAGTCGCTGGCATTGGTATAACGGGGGCAAATGGATTCCCAAATATATCTGTAGGTTTCAGCATTGGACCAAGATCCAGTCAAGTTGCAGAACTAACTGCTGTTTTCAAAACCATTGAAATGACTATTGAACATGGTATTCATGAATTTGTGATCATAACTGACTCAAATTATGTGCGTGACAGTTTTGTTGAATACCTGCCAACTTGGAAAAGAAATGGCATGCAGAAAAGCAATAACAAACAAGTCAAGCATGGCAAGTTGTTCTGCGAGATTGATAATCTGGTGGTATCCAACGATTTAACCATACACTGGAAAAAGACCAAGGGTCATTCCAGAGTTCTAGGTCCTGATAAGGAAGGCAATGACCTTGCGGATTCATTAGCCAAACAAGGAGCCATAACTGGAGAACTCCTTAATATTGACCACTTAATGGGTGCAATTCAGGTAGAAGCCATTACCAGAAACCAGGCAAAACAACAGAGTGAGCCTAACTTGGTACAATGGAGTCAGGATTCTCCTAGTGAGGACCTGATCACTAGTCAAAAAGAAGACCCCATTGTAGGCATCTTCTATAAACACATAGAAGATCCTGAAAGCAACCCCATCTCAAAAGATGATTGTATTGGCAAAGAAGATCTGAGAATCTTAATAAAATCTAAATCACAATTCAAATTACAGGATGGTTTGTCAATTAGAACCTCCAAAACTGGCATCCAGCAGTGGGTAGTACCCACCAAGTTCAGGGGTCTAATGCTTCAACATGCCCATGATGCTCCCACATCTGGTCATCGTGGTGCCAAACTCACGTATGAAATATTGCGTGATTACGCTTTTTGGCCACACATGTTGAAAGATGTTCAAACCTACTGTCAAGGGTGTTTAATCTGCCCACAGTTCCAACCCACTGCACCAACGCATAGAGCGCCATTGCAGAAAAGGGGGATGGTAATGCCATGGTCAGATATACAAATTGATTTTATTGGTCCGGTAACAAGGTCATCAAGAGGTAACAAGTACATGTTAACAGTGACATGCCTGTTCACTAAATGGGTAGAGTGCATTAGTGCACCTAACAATAGTGCGGAAACATGTGCAGCATTGCTCATCAACCATGTATTTTCCAGATTTGGTCTGCCCCAAAGAATCGAGTCAGATCGGGGGACCCACTTCACTAGCGAAGTGATGACAAAAATGTGGAAAATACTAGGGGTTAAAAGAAAGCTCCATATTGCTTATAGAGCTGCTTCAAGTGGTGGTGTAGAGCGTTACAACCAGTCCATTGTTAAAATCCTCAAAAAGTTTGTGAGTGAAACAGGTAAAGACTGGGATGTAAAACTACCTCTAGTCTTAATGGCATTAAGAGCAACTCCAAGTAGTGCTACCAAAATGTCACCTTTTGAGCTGATGACTGGTAGAAGAATGGTTCTACCTCAGCATCTATTGTACCGTACATCAGACCAAAACTTGATAAACGCTGCCAATACACATCAATATGTGGAAAACCTAAGAAAGCACCTGCAATATGCCTTTGCATTTGCTCAAAGGAATTTAGAAAGAGCCGCAACTGCCACTAAAACCTATTATGATCTCAAAACATCCAAAAAGGAATATGAAATAAATGATAAAGTTTATCTTTATAACTTTGGAAGAGATCAGGTTAGGGAGAAGAAATTTCTTCCCTCATGGAAAGGTCCTTTTGTCATTACTGACAAAATATCTCCAGTGGCCTATAAAATACGGATCCCCAAAAATGAAAGTTTCATAGATAAATGGGTCCATATCAATCAATTGCGAGCGTGTCATCCCAGATCCCAACTACAAGTCATAGAGGGAGAATGAAGTGTCATATCCCCAAATGAACTAAAGACATACTATAGTTTAAAGATGCCTAACTGATAAACATGAAGGTTCAAAATTGACAGACTATCTACATAGAAGACTATCCATGATGTGTACGGTCAACATCCTCACCAAATACCACTAACCTTGATCCAATTCAAATACACGTGTCCTACATATTTTTGAATTGGAAAGGGGGATTTATGTCAAGGTATTTGAAATATTATTAAATAATATATAGAAATATATTTAACTTTATTTAATAAATCTGTGGATGTGAACATGGTCTGTAGGACAAAGGATTAGATCTCCCCCACTCCAATTGCACAGGAGACATTCTTGGCTGAAAGGAGAACAAAGGATTATCTCTGGGAGATCTCACACACTCAATATGTTAAATTATGCAATTGTATAATTTAGCAAGGAACTAAAATATAACATAGTTTCAGGATACAGGCAAATATATGGAGACGAAATGTCTGAATTACCCTTTTGGAACTGATAAAAATCATAGAGAAACAACTTTATGCACATGGGTGTTAATTATCAAATACACATCTGCACTGCTGGCTAAACAGGAAATATGCTGTTTTAAAGACTTTTACAATTCCTCATGGATTGACCCCATGTGGAGCAATAAAGGCCTTGGGAAACACAGACAAATGCTAAGGTGTGACTCTGGAAGTTCACGTAAGCAGACAGCAAATAAACATTTATTTTTTTTCTCTCTCTGTTTAAATACATGCCCCAGAATGTATTAAATATAGAAATTTAGGAAATTGTCTAATTCTATATTATTATTACATGGGTATTTGCTAAGCTTGGGAGGTAACTGTTTTAGTCAGTCAAAAATGTGTAATAACCTCTGTTTTGCTTATATTTTTCAGACAGATAAATTCAGATATACATAGAAATGATATATATGTTTTGAAAACACAAAAGATCTTACTTAGCCTCTGTGTTTTTAAGAATATAAATAAATACTTATGGACCATACACATATTAATGATTGGATCATCTCTAATAATTATTTCTATTTTTATTTCAGACAACCATTGGTCATGAGCATCAATCTTAGAAAGAGACGGAATGCCGCATGAAATGAATTAAGTCATATCATATAAACATACAAATAAATGTTTATAAAGTTTCACATACATCTTTTAAAATATAGTGAGATGAAAATATGGAAGTTACTTTGATGTGATATGACTATGAGATATATATTTGATGTGATATAACTATGAAATATAAGTTATTTTAATATAATGTTAGATATGTGATGTTTCATATCAAAATGATCAGAAAATTCATTAAGATATAACTTATCCAAAACAAATATTATGAATAGTTGTCGCAGTAAATTATGATAAAAATTAATAACCATTTCATAGAAATACTGACTTAAGCTGTTTCAAATGTTGCTGTGTCTGTTTGTGCTGCCACCTGGTGTTATGTTGCGAGAACTACAGCCAGAAGGTTCTCTCTGGCTGTTAAAAATGAAATTTCCAAGGGCCAATCCGATTTAGACTTCCCAGATAACCAATGGGAAGGTCAGCTCCCGCAGGGCCACCCACAATTTACCAGTGATGGGAAAACCAAATAAAAAGTGAATGCAATGGAGAGAAACACCGATTTTCTGCTGAAGCTAAAACTTGTAACTGGTTCCCGCTGGTGTGAGATACCACTTTACTTGAGCAAAGCGAATCTACCCTTCTCATTGATTGCGATATACACTTATTGGTGATCTGAGGTAAAATAATTCCTACCAAGGAACATCGGATATCGACTGCTTTTTACTTTGGTAACGTATTCAAGGTTTTGTAAGATAAGTTATATGCATAGTTAATTTGTATTTAATAGATTTAAAGAAACAGTGTGTTTTAATTAGCATTTCACAGCCTATATATATATTGTTTAAATCTGCGTCTGATTGACCAAGTAACTCATCTATGCAAGTTCTGATATTGTCAGTTAATTTTGTATTAGATAAATTGCAGTTAAATAGCAGAATATATATTATCCTATTGTTTTATAAACACTGTTTAGAATTGTATTGCTTGGATGTTAAAGGTTTTTAGTCCCATTGTGTTAAATAAATAAAAGGCTGAATTGTGAAGGTATATCTTTCTGGGTTTTGTAAGAAGAATAGCATATCTTAAGAGTTGGTTTAAACGCATATACATTTTGTTTCATTTCCTTTTATTGCAAATATACTTCAATATGTTTATGGATATTAACTAAATAAAAGAATTCAGATATTTATATTAATTGTATGGTCTAGTAGGTGCATGGTTGATAAGGGTTTCTACTTCTTTGTATTGTGTTTATAACCCTGCCATAAACTTATATATATTATTTGGATAGCACTACTAAGATTTTCATAAATATACTGACAGCATGTAATATAATAAAATCATATGTATTATTATAATAAAACCGCATGTAATATAATAAAATCATATGTATCATTATAATAAAACCGCATGTAATATAATAAAATCATATGTATTATTATAATAAAACCGCATGTAATATAATAAAATCATATGTTTCATTATAATAAAACCGCATGTAATATAATAAAATCATATGTATTATTATAATAAAACCGCATGTAATATAATAAAATCATATGTATCATTATAATAAAACCGCATGTAATATAATAAAATCATATGTATTATTATAATAAAACCGCATGTAATATAATAAAATCATATGTATTATTATAATAAAACCGGATGTAAAATAATAAAATCATATGTATTATTATAATAAAACCGCATGTAATATAATAAAATCATATGTATCATTATAATAAAACCGCATGTAATATATTAAAATCATATGTATTATTATAATAAAACCGCATGTAATATAATAAAATCATATGTATTATTATAATAAAACCGGATGTAAAATAATAAAATCATAAGTATTATTATAATAAAACCGCATGTAATATAATAAAATCATATGTATTATTATAATAAAACCGCATGTAATATAATAAAATCATATGTATTATTATAATAAAACCGCATGTAAAATAATAAAATCATATGTATTATTATAATAAAACCGCATGTAATATAATTAAATCATATGTATTATTATAATAAAACCGCATGTAATATAATAAAATCATATGTTTCATTATAATAAAACCGCATGTAAAATAATAAAATCATATGTTTTATTATAATAAAACCGCATGTAATATAATAAAATCATATGTATTATTATAATAAAACCGCATGTAATATAATAAAATCATATGTATTATTATAATAAAACCGCATGTAAAATAATAAAATCATATGTATTATTATAATAAAACCGCATGTAATATAATTAAATCACATGTATTATTATAATAAAACCGCATGTAATATAATAAAATCATATGTATTATTATAATAAAACCGCATGTAATATAATAAAATCATATGTATTATTATAATAAAACCGCATGTAATATAATAAAATCATATGTATTATTATAATAAAACCGCATGTAATATAATAAAATCATATGTATTATTATAATAAAACCGCATGTAATATAATAAAATCATATGTATTATTATAATAAATGTGATAAATAAATGTAAGCTATATATATATACTAGCTAAGTGATAAATAAATGTACGCTTTATATATACTAGTCATGAGTTAAATAAATACATGCTTTATATATACTAGTCATGGGATAAATAAATGTAAGCTATATATATATATATATATATATATATATATATATATATATACTAGCTATGTGATAAATAATGTATGCTATATATATATACTAGTCATGAGATAAATAAATACATGCTTTATATATACTAGTCATGGGATAAATAAATACATGCTTTATATATACTAGTCATGGGATAAATTAATACATGCTTTATATATACTAGTTATGGGATAAATAAATGTATGCTTTATATATATTTTTCATGGGATAAATACATTTGTGCTTTATATATACTTGTCATGCGATCATTAAATGTACGCTTTATATATTCTAGTCATGTGATAAATAAATGTAAGATATATATATATATATATATATATACTAGTCATGGGATATATATATTAGTCATGGGATAAATAAATGTAAGCTATATATATACTAGCTATGTGATAAATAAATGTACGCTTTACATATACTAGTCATGAGATAAATAAATAGATGCTTTATATATACTAGTCATGGGATAATTTAATGTATGCTTTATATATACAAGTCAATTGATACATTAATATATGCTTTATATATACTAGCTATGTAGAAATTTGTTATAAATTGCATGCTCTATTTAAAACATCAAAGTTTAATTTTTAAAAGGATATGTATCAAATTTATATTTAATTTTTTTTTTTGGGGGGGACCCTTCTTAGAATCTTGCACCTGGGCCCTGTGGTTTCTAGTTACGCCTCTGCTGGAGTGAGTCATTGAGCTCGGTGATCAAAGGAATGGGATAGCGGTTCTTGATAGTTATGTTGTTCAAGGCCCTGTAGTCGATGCAGGGTCTGAGCTCATCATCCTTCTTACTGACGAAAAAGAAACCTGCCCCAGCAGGAGAGGAGGAAGGGCAAATGAAGCCTTTATCTAGATTCTCTTGGATATACTTCTCCATTGATTTGGTTTCAGCTTTGGAGATTGGATAAGTCCTCCCTTTAGGAAGTGGGACTCCGGGAAAGAGATCAATTTTGCAGTCATAAGGATTGTGGAGTGGTAGCATGTTGGCTGCTTTTTTCTCAAACACATCTGCAAAGTCCGTATATACTGAGGGAAGGTTTGGAGGAGTCTGTATACTGGCTATGGGGATGCGGAGCAGAGGAGTGACTTTAGCAAGGCAGGAATGGAAACAGGAGGTACCCCAGGAGGCCAGTTTTTCTTCAGCCCAGTCGAACTGTGGATTGTGTATCCAAAGCTAAGGAAGACCAAGGATAACAGGCTGTGTTCGAGAATGAATGACCTTGAACTGCAGTTGTTCAGTATGAAGGACTCCCACAGTCAGGATCAGGGGTTCTGACTCAAAATGGATGAACCCTGAACCAAGGGGGGAGTGAGAGTCCAAACTGATACAAAGCGTTATAAAGTCATCCAAAGAAGAAGGAACATCACAATAAGTGAGTTCATCTTTGATGCGTTCATGCAGACCCCTCCTAAAGGCTGCCTTGAGAGCACTGCCATCCCAAGTGGTTTCAAGTGCCAAGGTGCTAAACTCAATGGTGAATTGTGCCACAGTTCTATTACCCTGGTGGAGGTCCATGAGAGAAAATTCTGCAGCAGAGGTATGGCCTGAAGTCCCAAACACAGAAGATAATGCAGAAATAAAAGCATCAGCATCATGCAGGATTGGCGCATTCTGTTCCAAATGGGGAGAGACCCAGGCTAGGGCCTTGTCTTTCAGTAAGGAAATTATAAAGGTGACCCTTGACTGGTGAGACTGAAAGGTGTGAGGATCATTGCAGAAGTGCAGTCTGCATTGGTTAAGAAAACCCCTGCAATCAGTAGTACCTTCATACTTGTCAGGCAATGGTATCCGGGGTATACTTCCAGAAGCAGAGGAAGAAGCTGCAGTACTTGGGCTAGACACTGGCGGTCGTTGTAACTAGTAAAGAGAGTTGAGCGGTTATAGCCTCTAGCTTGGAATCCATATTCTGCAACTGTGTGGTATGGGTTCCCAACATCTGTCCCTGAAGATAAACTGCTCGTGCCACCTCATCTGGCTACATGGCCCAAATATAATGAAATGCTGGGGAGATACTTCACTATCAGACCGAACTCGGCCAGTAGTCTTGTTATCACGGCGTCTAGTCGGAAAGATAGGGAATATCTCAGAGCAGAGAAGGTTTGTAAGATGAGGTAAGCAGCACTCACCATAGGCAGCACTGTTCTCAGCAGCAACAGGCAGGAAACCAGAGAAAGGCAGTTCAGAGGTAAACCACTAGTATGGTCAGGCAGGCAGGTTTTGACAACAGTAAGGCAGTCCAGAGGTAAACCACAAGGATGGTCAGGCATGCAGGGTTTGGCAACAGTAAGGCAATCTAGAGCAAAAGGGGTTAAACAGGCAGAGTGGTCAGACAAACAGAGTTCAGCAGCAGTATATCAATCAAGCAGTTTAAGTGGTAAACAGGCAGAGTGGTCAGACAAGCAAGGTTCAGCACCAGTATATCAATCCAGCAGTTAAGGGGTAAAACAGGCAAAGTGGTCAGACAAGCAGAGTTCAGAAGCAGTATATCAAGCAGTTAAGGGGTAAAACATAACAGACTAATGAGGGAAGAGCCCCCAGAGGCTGCACTAGTAGCACTCAAAGCTTGGACTAAAAAGTGGAAAGGTTAAAATATAACTTTTATTAAGGTTATGTTAAAAGTATGGGATCCAGTGTGTGTGAACATATCAAAAACAACTAAATATCCATTGCCTGGATTCCTGTTAATCAATAAGTATTGCCTTTGATAAATGTTAGGTCTGGCAAATTTGCTGGCCAAGCAAGCACAGTAATCCCACAGTCACTGAACCAGGTTTTGGTGCTTTTGGCAGTGTGGGCAGGTGCCAAGTCCTGCTGGAAAATGAAGTCAGCATCCCCATAGAGCTTGTCTGTGGAAGGAAGCATGAAGTGCTCCAAAATCTCCTGGTAGACGGCTGCATTGACCCTGGACTTAATGAAGCACAGTGGACCAACACCAGCAGATGACATGGCTCCCCAAATCAACACAGACTGTGGAAACTTCACACTGGACTTCAATCATCTTGCAGTGTGTTCCTCTCCATTCTTGCTCCATACTCTGGGTCCTTGGTTTCCAAATGAGATGCAACATTTGCTCTCATCAGAAAAGAGGACTTTGGACCACTGAGCAACAGACCAGGTCTGTTTTTCTTTAGCCCAAGTAAGACGCTTCTGACATTGTTTGTTGTTCAGTAGTGGCTTGACAAGAGGAATACGACATTTGAAGCCCATGTCCAGGATCCGTCTGTGTGTGGTGGCTCTTGATGCACTGACTCCAGCCTCAGTCCACTCCTTGTGAAAGTCCCCAACACTTTTGAATGGCCTTTTCCTGACAATCCTCTCCAGGCTGCGTTTATCCCTGCTCCTTGTGCACCTTTTTCTTCCACACTTTTCCCTTCCACATAACTTTCTATTAATGTGCTTTGATACAGCACTTTGGGAACATCCAATTTCTTTTGCAATTACCTTTTGAGGCTTTCCCTCCTTATGGAAGGTGTCAATGATGGTTTTCTGCACAACTGTCAGGTCAGCAGTCTTTCCCATGATTTTGATTCCTACTGAACCAGACTGAGAGATCATTTAAATGCTCAGGAACCCTTTGCAGGTGTTATGGCTTAATTAGCTGATTAGAGTGGGACACTTTGAGCCTAGAATATTGCACCTTTTCACAATATTCTAATTTTCTGAGATTGTGGATTTGGGGTTTTCATGAGCTGTAAGCCATAATCATCACAATTATGACAAATCACGGCTTGAACTATGTTGCTTTGCATGTAATGAGTCTATCGCATATATTAGTTTCACCTTTTAAGTTGCATTAGTGAAATAAATGAACTTTTGCACGATATTCCAATTTTTCAAGTTTCACCTGTATTATAGTCATACATTAATAGGTAATTGCAACTCACCCATTGCACTAGAGTTATATACCCTAAGCCTAAGGCACAATGGATCCTGCAGCTAAAAACAAAAATGAGGCTTTTTTTAGACTTTTGGGCAGGATAACAACACAGCCTTGATGCAATGCTCGCAGTACAGACCCAATATAATAGATTTGAGTGAAAGGACGAATACAGATTAAGATAGGATGAACAGAGATTATTACTATAATCAATATACTGCCCCAACGTCTGAACATCAATGTTACAATTTACAAGTTATGTTTACATAATAGACATCTTTTACTAACATTTTATCTTACGTAGTATATGAAAGGTGTCACGGCCCACATTGGTTTACATGATGGGAGTGACAGATTAGCTATCCAATTATATTAACAGAGAATCCTTCAACCGGGCGTAGTGTTAGCACTTAAACCCGCACATCCGGCGGTTCTCCGCCTTTGAAAAAGCCCTATACGGGCAAAACGCGTCAGGGGGTAGGAGCATACGGGAGCTCAGTTTTTTAACATATCTTTAGATCCGTTGACCCCATTGGTGGTAGCAATTTATTTACAGCTCCTATACTATAATCGTTAGAGCATTTAATGATAACCCATTACCTGCAACCTATATATACTAATAACGTCAGTATAGAGAGAGCGTAGAGACATTCATTTGGTAGTCCTCATGCTGCTTTGAAAATTGTTCCAGCAGCATGTACAACAGTGAAGGAAGCATAGGGTTGTTTCTCAGTACCTGCACAGCGGGCTTAACCAGGCAACATAAACTCAGCTCCTAAGCTTTCTCACACACAAGCTACTGGAGTAGAAAGCATTCTCAATAGAATAAGTATATACTGTACATAGATAGTGTCTGTGTAAGCTGGGGTAGCATACGCCTATATTATAATAAGAACATAATACGGTTACCTACAATTATAAATATAACTGGTAGGCTCTAGCAGCATGTCTAATAGAGACGGAAGCACAGTGTTGTTCCACAATATTTGCATAGAGGGACTAACCGAGTATTTCAACCTAGCCCCTAAGCTCTCTCACACACACACACTATAGGAGCATACTGTGCTAAGCAATTCAAACAGAAGAGAGTATACACATAGATAGTGCCTGCAGATCCAGTATCAGTGAAAGCAGGGGCAGCAAACGCCAATATTAGAACAAGGGCTGATTACGGTTACCCACAATCATAAATACATCTGCTCTAAATTAGTGTCAAACATATATAGAATGACGTGGCAGCTACTGCAGAACCATAATAGGGAAACCAAAGGCATAAGGAATTATAAGGTGTATTCAGACTCTAACTTAACACTATTACTAATACCGGCAAATAAGAACTGTGGCGGTGACCTAAATCCTTTGTGACTATAAAACAAGGGAACACACATGTGCCGACAATTCAACTGTTACTTTCAATTCAAAGTAATACACAAAAGCATATATTCACGTGTTGAAGCATTACACACCATCCAATCTATCAATACAACAGGTTTTCCTTAAGACTCTTTATTCATATTCAACTGGATGAAGATGGTAATGGAAACCATACACATCTGTTGAACATAGGAGCACATATTGTAGTACTAGACTTATATTATACCTGGTACATTAAACTCAGTGTACTGAATACCTATTATAGCCTCTTTTCTCTGATTTAGGCTCCAATATTAATATAACTTTATCTAACAAGTGATAGAATAACATGTCTTTACTCTAGATAATATCCGTACAGTGTGGATTCCTGGTTGGATTTAACATTTATCAAAGGCAATACTTATTGATTAACAGGAATCCAGGCAATGAATCTTTAGTTGTTTTTAATATGTTCACACACACTGGGTCCCATACTTTTAACATAACCTTAATAAAAGTTATATTTTAACCTTTCCAGTTTCTCCACTTTTTAGTCCAAGCTTTGAGTGCTACTAGTGCAGCCTCTGGGGGCTTTTCTCTCATAGTCTGTTACATTTAAAACTGCTGCACAGCACCTCTCCCCAATTTGCACTTTGGATCATTGGCTTAACATAGTTTTGCCTGAGAAATATTTAATTTTAGGGGGGCCAGCCTCAGTAGTGCCATTGTGTACCCAATTGTCCTCAACTAAGGGGCAAAACATGTAGAGTGGTCAGACAAGCAGAGTTCAGCAGCAGTATATCAATCCAGCAGTTAAGGGGTAAACAGGCAGAATGGTCAGACAAGCAAGGGTCAACAACAATATAACACTCCAGCATAAGAATAAAGAACACCCAGGAGAACAGTAAGTAACACCTATAATTGGGCAGTGATAGGTAGTAAGTGAGTTACTTACATGCGCAGGGTTCGCGCCACTGGAGATTCTACCGGCTTCAGAACAGGGAAAGTGTGCAGTGATGATGTCACTTCTGCACAAAGAGAGGAGCCGACTCCCCCCTAGGCAATGAGCATAACAGCAGGCACTGCGTCCCTAGCAACAATCTCCAAAATTCGCCACTTCCTCACAAAAGACACAACTAAGACTTTAATCCACTCTCTTATCATTTGACTATTGCAACTACATTCTCTCTGGCCTCCCTAGCTGCCATCTATCTTCCTTACAATCCATAATAAATGCCACTGCCAGTCTAATATTTCTTACACGTTGCTCCTCATCTGCTGCACATCTCTACCAGTCCATTCACTGGCTTCCTCTAACCTCCAGCATAAAACACATTAACTTTTAAAGCTTTCAATAACACTGCTCCACCCTATATCTCCAAACTAGTCTCCGGATACTCTCCCTCCCGTCCCCTTCATTTTGCTCATGACCTCCTCCTCTCTTCCTCTCTTGTTACCACCTCACATTCCCATCTACAAGACTTCTCAAGACTGGCAGTTATTTTGTGGAACTCTGCCTCGCTCCACAAGACTCTCCTCTAGTTTTCAAACTTTAAAGCTCTCCTTAAAGGGAAATAAAACAAGTTGGGATAGAGACAAAATATAATAATATGTACTTTAATTACTTTACCTGAAAATTTATACTGCAGTGCCTTGCTATTAACCCTTTTTTTTAAGTTTCTGAATTGTACAGCTCTAACTCCCCCACATAACATTCTGTATATGGCTGTATCTATCTCCACCTTTGCTTTGGTAGAATGCAAAACTTTAACACTCCTTATGTGCTGGAGCAGGCATAGAAGCAAATAAGCAGCTGTGAACTCAGCTGCTAAACACTGATAATGGTGGGGTGGATCAGACTACTCAAGACAGCATGGCTAGCCTATGTAACTAATTTTGCTTATTTTTGAAAATTATTTTAAAATACTTTAACCCTTTTAGGATATGCACAGATCTCAACATGTTTTATGGCACTTTAAAGACTCTACTGTTCAGGGATGCATAAAATATACACTAGCATTTTCTTAGTTCTCCTCCTCCTTTAGTTATCCCCTCAAACCCCCTTAGCATGTGAGCCTACAAGACTAGCTGCTTTTTAGATCGCCTTTATGAGAGCTGATTTACAACAGTGAAACTCTTGGCAGGGCCCTCTATCCCTTTGTTTCCTATAATTGTTACCTTGCATATTACACCCATGTTTTTAGTGCTGCGGAATCTGCTGGCGCTCTACAAATAACTGATAATAATAATAATAATAATAATGTTATACAGCTCTTAAACGTGAAAATATGATGAAGACCATTAGATCTGTTATATTCTGCATTAGATCATAGCACTTGGTTTTTACCCCTTCAGTGTCAGGGGTTTGAGAAATATTTCTACTGCTGAAGGCCAGACTCATTTGCATAATTTTATTGTGTATCAATTTGGACTCCCCCCAGAATTAAGGGTAGATCTACATGTAAACTGAAAAACTTTTTTTGCTTTTTTTTTTTTTATCAATTTTGTATTTTAGATTAAGATATGATGCATTAAATGTGAACAATTTTGTAACTAATACATGTTTTGTTTAAAATGTGACAAGGAAATTGATAGCTGATGTATGGATAAGGAATAATTCAATTTAGAGGTTTGGTCACAGTGGTTTCTGCAGTCTCCCAGTTTGATCTGTTAAGTAAGATCAGTATTTTTGATACCCAAATATTATTTATTTATTTTTATTTTGGGTGTTTTTTTATTTTAGAATAGGGATTTTTTATTTTAATGGGCAGTATAATAGCCAAATGCCCTTTTAAGGGCAATGCCCATACAAATGCCCATTTAGGGGCAATGGGTATTTTAGGATTTTTTAGAGTTATTTTTTTTTATTTTGGGGGTTGGTTGGGTGGGGGTTTTTACTTTTAGAGGGGACTTAGTAATTTTTAAAGGTAAAAGAGCTGTTAAACTTAGGGCAACGCCCTACAAAAGGCCCTTTGTTTTTATAGGGCAATTAGATTAGGTGTAATTTTTATTATTTTGGATAACTTCGTTTATTATTTTTTGTAATCTTAGTGTTTTTTTATTTTCCGTAATTTTAGCGTTTTTATTTTTTTGGTAATGTTAGATTTTATTTATTTTTTCATAGTGTTAGGTGTTTTAAAATTTGTAATGTTAGATTATTTTTATTCTTTCGTAGTGTTTTTTTTAATATTGTAATTTAGTTTTTTTGTAGTTAATTTTATTTTCTTAATATAGTTATGTTTATTTATAGTTTAATCTTAGTTTTTTTAATTTCACAGGTAAGTTTTAATTTATTTTAAGATAGTTATATTGTAAATTAAATTTAAAGTTATGGGGGCCGGCGTTTTAGGGGTTAATAGGTTTAGTTTATTAGTAGCAATGGGGGGCCCAGATGTTTAGGGGTTAATAGGTTTAGTTTATTAGTAGCTATGTGGGGGGCCCTGCAGTTTAGGGGTTAATAACTTTAACTAGTGTCGGCGATGTCGGTGGGCGGCGGATTAGGGGTTAATAAATTTAATTAGTATCGAAGATGTTGGGGGCGGCGGATTAGGGGTATTTGGACTAGGCGGTTATGTTAGGGTGTTAGGTTTTAACATAACTTTCTTTTCCCCATAGACATCAATGGGGTTGCGTTACGGCGATCGCCATTCCACAATCGCAGGTGTTCATTTTTTTCTGACACTTTCTCTCCATTGATGTCTATAGGTGAAAGCGTGCACAAGCACGTAAAGTCAGGCCTTGGGTTTTGTGCGGTATAGAGCTTAACGCACCATACCGCACAACAAAATAAGGTTTTGGCTTAACTTGTAATGGCAGCACTATGGAAAGTGCAATTTTTTTGCGTTATTTACACACCCGATTTAGCCCACAACTTGTAATCTTGGTGATAATGTAAACCATGCACAAAGGAAGGAGCACTAAATGGAATGTAAAATGTAGTCATCAATCAGCACGTGCTACCCAGGGTGCTGAACCAAAAAAGGGCTGGCTCTTAAGTTTACATTCTTGCTTTTTCAAATAAAGATACCAAGAGAACAAAAAAAATGACAATAGGAGTAAATTAGAAAGTTGCTTGCTCATCATAAAAGACAAAAAATTGGGTTTCATATCCCTTTAAGTAACCAAAGCTCTTGAAAAAGAAACTTCTTTTTTTTTTAACAAATTATCAGTTTACATATGAAAAACCACAATTATTTTATGGTCTAATAAAAAGTTACAAAAATAGTTTAAAACCTATGAAATCTGAATAATAATTTATGATTACAAATAAGTTTTTGGACATTAACATAGTGAAATATTACATTACTCTTTATAATATGAGTGAACTAAAACATTACTCTTAATAATATGAAATTGTTAATTGCACATGACATGACTTGATATTTGTGGTTAAATGAAAACACTTGCACATGTCTGGCAGTCAACATCGATATTGAATCAACAAGTCTTTATATTTTAATTACACATTCACAACTCATATGTTGTTTTATTTAGGAGTGCTAAAGTCCAGTAGAAATACAGATTTTCTTATTTTACGTGGAATTCAGGCAAAATAACTAATTTAAAAACCAACACTTCTAATCGTTTAAACACCTTAAATCAGCTCAGATGACTACTAAATTTGGGTGCCATTGTTGTAATGTTAATCACAGTTCTTTCTTTATTCTGCTACACATCTCAACTCATGTACATTGAAAATGTCAAACTAATACTGTGCTTTCCAGATGATTGAAAGCCAATTCAATAAACTTTATTAAAACCTTACTTGTTAATAATACAAATTAAACTTACATATCATCAAGAATTATATTTTATCATTACATTTCTTGTAACACTGTGTCAACTTATTGTTTTAAAAAATTGTAGATATTTTCCTTTTCTTCTTAATATGACATTAATCTATCAGTTTCTCCTTATCATGGCAATATTTTACAACCCCATACGGTATTTTGTCCAATTTTTTCCTTTGCTCAGCATTTCTGTGCACTATATTATTTTCCCATACCTAAAAATTATTTGCAACGGATATATTAAAAGAGTCTTCTGTTCTGAAATCCTCTCTGTTTCACTTTGATCACCAAGATATTATTTATTGCACTGACAAAGTCAGTGTCAAATAAATTAAAAGTGTGTTATGTGAAAACAAGACAATATACTTTTTGAATGTTTGTTACTGATATTTTTTCTGTCACAACTAGTTGGACAAAACATATGTTATAGTTGTCTTTCTGTGTTCAGCAATTAATTCTATTTATCTTATATACTTAGCTATTATATTAGCTTTTCCAACAGGTAGCCATTTTGCTGCTTAAAGTTAAAAAAAAAAATGTTAGAAACTGTATTTAACTACAAAATGCTGAAACAATAAATTTTGAACTATTAATTGCAAAGGAACAGTATCTGACATGCCAAGTACATTAGTTCATCTTTGTTTTCAAAAGTGTACACCCTAATTTAATGAGAACTTGTCTTAGTAGCTATAAAGGATATGTTTACTTTCTGCTTTGCCAATACTAATAATGTATTTAAAAGTCAAGCTAGTTTACTGTATTAACTTTAATAGTCAGTGCAGCCAATGTATGAATTTGTACCATGCACTGTAGTTTGCAGTACTTCTGAATATAAACAATGTAAAACTATAGAATTCTTATTTGCAGCTTAAGTCTACTAAGCGTCTTAACTTGTCTAATTTATGGAACTGCCAGCAATCTCTTTGTTTAGTTACCACTCCAGCTTCAAGTATTCTTGGGAGATTGTACATTGATGTGCACGCACATTCAACAATGTTTAACAAAGATATATGACTCATTTCCTCCTTAAATCAGAAGATTCTGGCAATGCATTTGGCTAGAGAAATACCTACTTTAAAAGGCATTTGCTTGTAGGAGATTTTTACACCTTTGCAAGAAATATTAAAAATTACTGGCATTGGAGCCAAAATCAGATGCACTTACTGCAAGCAATTTTTGACACCTCATAACTTAAAATGGCACACACATAAATGTTTGAGTAGTATTGCCAAACCTGACTAAAGCATCACTGCTTAATTTTGCGTATATACTTAATTGATAGAGTAAATTACATATTCAATATGAGTATATTCATTCTACATGTTTCAAACAAGACTATGGGCTCCATTTACCAAGTAGCAATTGCTGTTTCAAAGGGCCATTGTTTTAGGCTTGGTGAAAATGATAGGTAAGCAGCAGTGGTCTTAATACCACTGCTCCTTAACCTGTCTGCCACCTAAAAGTTGGTGGATTGAAATCATCCCAATCCAATTTGATTAGGATGATTGACAGCACCTGCTAGTGGCTAATTGGCCGCCAACAAGCAGGGGAGGGGGGAATTGCACAAGCATTACTTGTGAAATGCTTGTGCAATGTTAAATGCAGACAGCAGTGATGTCCGACTGTAGCGAATCATGACCGTCTGAGACATAGTAAATGTAGCCCAATGAGTCAGCTATTGTAAAAAGTATATACTGTGATAGCAGAGATTGTGACGTTCAAAAATTTGAGTTGCCCAATAATGTTAGAACCTCTACATTTGAAGTCAGCATAAGTTACTCTTTAGTTTTCTTTTCTCCAGCATTTTATGACTTGTTTCTTTAATACACAATTTCAATCATAAAATACAAATGTTAGATCACCTGCGCTAGTGTGAACTACAAAAGCAACACAGAACTTATCTCTATTGCTAAAGAAATAGTGACCCCTCTATCGTCACAGTATAAAGTTTGTTTAGATTAAATATATTCAAATAATCACACCAATTTATTACATAAACACTCATAAATGAATTAATGAAAAAATTATAGGGTGCGCCTTAAACAAAAAAACACATCAAAGAATAAATGTTGATATTAACTTAAAAAATAAAATGAAAACTTTAGGAATTCCTAGGAACAGCTTGGACAGATTTGGAGAAACCATGCAGAAGGGAGCTGACTCCAGGAAAGAAGGCGAGGAGCGCCTAAAACTAGCTTTGATTCTGTACACAGTTTCAGTCATATTTAGTCAATGCCCATGTGTATGTCCAAACATGACACTAAATAATATTAAAAGCAAGAGAACATAGAACATTGTATTATTGCAAGAACAATATTTTAGAGACAGTACCAAATCCATAATAAAAGTTTTGATGATGCAAGGGCAGTGGCGCATGCCAATTTACATCACATCACTGCTGGTTCAAAGCTGAATACATTTGCTGAGCCAAAAAGGGGAGACATATGTGTATAACTACTAATCACTTGCTACGTGCAGCTGTATATGTAATGTATATATATATAAATTAACATATACAGTACATGTAAATGTGTGCCTTGCCCATTGCAGATGAACTGTACAATAGCGATGAATAGAGCTTTAATGAATCGATACCCTGTATGCAAATACACCTCTAAAGTGTGTCCGTGTTGCTCATGTGCGACATAATAGAATGATTACAAGGAGTCTTGGAATGCTTGCAAAGATATCAAAGAGATCATTTCATGGATCTATCAAATGCCTTGAAGTGTTGAAGCTGTTGTTGAAAAGTCTCTTAGATTGTGACCGCTGAGAACTTTTCAGATCCATAATAAAAATATGGCTTTTCTCTGTGAGCCAGAAACACAGTCGCAACCGTGGGAAAATAGCCGAAAATACAATCACGTTGTAATGAAAAAGTGGCCCTTTCGGCCAGAAAAAGAGCTGAAAAGATCATAGACATTCATAGGCCAATTGGGGAAGTTTGACACCGTGAGATCATTTGGAGGGAGTTTGAAGTTACGACATTAATCAACTAGTACACTTTGTAATTTTAGCAAGTATTGACAAGGCTTGAACATCACATAGAAACTGACATGGTATTAAAAATCAGATTAGCAGCACACGAAATAAAGGTTTTATTGAACATGCAATCACATACTATAAGATTATTACACATAGATAAATAGTACTAGAAAATATAGGATATATGACATATAAATATTCCAGATTTTTTGTTTTGTTTATTTGTGTTATAAAAGGCATAAGTTGCCCAAAAGCTTAAGGTGTCTGTAAAACAATGACAGAAAATCAGAGACTATTAAATGTCTGTGTGTTCTGACGATGCTTATATTTCCTTTGGCTTGTAGAAGAGAAAATTCTCTATCACCTACGTGTGTAGCAGTTTAAAAGCATTTCCAGACCTTACCGGAATAAAGAGGCAACTTTTTTCTTCCACCCTCTACACGTACAATATAAGACACATAACAGATACAATACAGACAAAAGCAATGACTAATGTCAGAATATCCAAGAAAATACACTATCCAGCAGATGCCTAAATCAGCTCACTAAAAGTAAAAGGCAGCTTTATAGACAACAAAGAGTAGGTAAACTAGTAAATAGGCTTAATCAGTTCTGCAAAACAAGACATAACGCACTGTGTAAGGTATCAGTTGTTAAATGTGAAAAAGTATTAAAAGACTCTAGAGAGAACTATTCACATAGGAGAAGGTATAGATAAAGCAAGAAAATAAATAAAGATGTTTCAGTAGAATATCCTATTAGCTCCCAAGTCTATATTCCCTTTCACATAGGGATAAAAAATAACAGGGTTTAGAAGATGGTCTCGATCTATTTCAGATGTAACCCATGTAACCCAGGCATTGTTAAGAAAGCAAATAAAAACCCAGTTGAGTTTGAAATCCCCCTTTTATACGAGCCTAGAACTGAGAGTTAAGAAGCACTGGTCTCAAAGCCGCTGCTTCTTAGTGTTTCAGCAACCTCAGAGGTTGCGTATGTCAAACATCCTGGACTTGTTCATCCAGGATGACTGACAAGCCTTGTTCTTGTATAATTTGTTTGTGTGCACAGCCTTTTCCTTTGCAATATGAAATTCTGGCAGAGGATGTTGGGAACACATGAACAATGATAAATGGAGGCTAAAGTACGCACTTGGCCTAAATTTGTAGACGCTAACTCCATCAAATATTGTCATTATTTCCTTCAGTGCCAAATTATTTTACACCTCTGTGCTAAAGATATTTTAGTTATTTTTATTTTAGCAGACCAGGCACTTGAAATAAGCTTCAGCCTGCAGAAATACCCAAATGCAATATGGAAAACATCCACCATATGACATGAAACCCATTTTAACAAAGTATACAGGCTCCTACCCCTGTCCAAATTCAATACACAAAAATTCACCCTCAGACACATTTATTATTGCATAAGGAATTTTATGTGCTGCATCACCCCCTATACTCATGTAATTTATGGCACGGAGATGTTAAAGTAACAGCATACACCAATTTTCTTAAAACTGCATGTAATCGACACTAATATAAAGAAGAATATGCACAGATTCTGATATAAAAATCCAGTATAAAACTGATTAAAAACTTACTTAGAAGCTCCCTGTTTAGGACTGTTGATGAGGTTAGGCTGGGACAACCAGTGAAAAGGGCTGGGAAAACATGAAGAGCATATTTTCTTACCAAATACAAGACTGTACTTGGCCATGTGGTGCCCCATGTTGTGTTTTTCTACCACTGTAAAATGTAACTCTTTTTGAACCCTAAATAAACGATTACCTATTGCTTTGTTTGCATAACAAAACACATGAAGATGCTATTAAAATAAAGAATTTACATCATATTTAGGCTTAAAACGTATTAATCAAAGGTTTTGTAGCAAGCAGAATAAAGGGGATGTGGTATATGACAAAGGGATGGACTGGGAACTGGTAAAAGTTGTTTTCGTATGTGTCTATATATATTATTTTATGCTTAAGTTTTAGTGAACTAAATGAAGAACTCCACTACTGTTATGTGAGGGATTTAGAACACCCACACTATCCGAAATGCAGATGTTATTACGTACGAGACTGTTGCTTGAGCGATAAAAGATAACTGATGATTGAGTGATTATAATGCACAGTAGCATTTCTGAGCTCCACTCTAAGAGGCCGAATTATTAAGCACCGTATGGTGCTAATAACATCTGTTTCTGTGTGAGCTTCAGGCTAGCCGGATACAGCAGTTAAGTGGTCTGCCTCTGAGCAGCGGACAGCAATCAACTCGATCAGATACAATCGGGTTGATTGACACCCCCTACTAGCGGCTGATTGGCCGCGAATCTGCAGGGGGCGGCATTCACCAGAACTGCTTGTGCAATGCTGAGCGGATCATGTCGGACAGACATGTCATAAATCAGCCCCAATATCTAGACCATAATGTGGTTAGAAACAGCCAATAGATGAATTGTTATATATGACTAAGCTTTTTATAGTACATAATGGCCTAGATAACAAGTGGAGCTCAGCCAATAGTGCAGGGTGTTTTATTCTTCTCGCGACCATGTGCTAAGAGAAGGGCGCAATCTGATATTACAAGTGAAAGGTAAAGAAGTGTGTATATATATATATATATATATAAGTGCACTCTAATAAGTCAGCACAGATCACTAAACTTCTGAAAATGCCCAGTTCCTTATTCTGTTTCTAAAAATTAAAAGAAATCAATCAGGTTATGGGTCTAAAGACCGCTACTCTATAACTTGTCCGCCTGCTCTAAGGCTGTGGACATCAATCTGCCCGATCCTATACGATCGGCTGATTAACACACCCTGCTAGCGGTCAATTGTTCTTGTGAACTGCTTGTGCAATGATAAATGCCAACAGTTATGCTGTCGGCATTTATGGATGTGTGGCGGACATGATACGCTACATTGTATCATGTCCGCTCGCACTTTCATAAATCTGCCTCTATGTGTAAACTGGTAGCAGTAACAAGTATAAAATATAAAGAAGAACTCCATTATTTGACCTTTGTTTTAGCATTCTTTGACTTAGCACACCTTCATATTAGTGCACCTTCATCTTAGTGCACCTTCAGCTTAGGACTTGAGCGACAGCCAACATAAGGCCTAGATTTAGAGTTCTGTGCTAGGGTTAAGTTTACCTATAAAATAAACCCTAATATAGCTACAATATAACTAATAGTTACATTGTAGCTATTTTAGGATTTATATTTATTTTACAGGCAACTTTGTATTTATTTTAACTAGGTACAATAGCTATTAAATAGTTAATATTTAATTAGGGGTTAATAACTTTATTATAGTAGCGGCGACGGTGCGGACGGGAGATTAGGGGTTAATAATTGTAGGTAGGTGGCGGCGGTTTAGGGGTTAATACATTTATTATGGTGGCGGCGAGGTCCGGTCAGCAGATTAGGGGTTAATAAGTGTACTTAGGTAGCAGCAACGTTGGGGGGGCAGATTAGGGGTTAATAAATATAATATAGGGGTCGGCGATGTTAGGGGCAGCAGATTAGGGGTTCATAGGGATAATGTAGGTGGCGGCGGTGTCCGGAGCGGCAGATTAGGGGTTAATAATAATATGCAGGGGTCAGCGATAGCGGGGGCGGCAGATTAGGGGTTAATAAGTGTAAGGTTAGGGGTGTTTAGACTCGGGGTTTATGTTAGGGTGTTAGGTGCAGACTTAGAAAGTGTTTCCCCATAGGAAACAATGGGGCTGCGTTCGGAGCTGAACGCTGCTTTTTGGCAGGTGTTAGTTTTTTTTTAAGCCAGCTCAGCCCCATTGTTTCCTATGGGGATATCGTGCACGAGCACGTTTTCCCAGCTTACCGCTACCGTAAGCAACGCTGGTATTGAGGGTTGAAGTGGAGCTAAGTTATGCTCAACGCTCACTTTTTTGAGCCTAACGCAGCCCCTCAGACAACTCTAAATACCAGCGTTGTTGGAAGGGTGCGTTGGGAAAAAAGCAGCGTTAGCTACGCGGCTTTTACAGACAAAACTCTAAATCTAGGCCCTAGGTTATAGATGCTGATTGGTGGCTGCATATATATATATATATATATACCGATTGTCATTGGCTCACCCATGTGTTCAGTTAGAAGCCAGTAGTGCATTGCTGCTCCTTCAACAAATGATACCAAGAGAATGTAGCAAATTTGATAATAGAGGTAAACTGGAAAGTTGTTGAAAATTGTATGTTCTACCTAAATCATGAAGAACATTTTTTTGGGTTTCATGTCCCTTTAATAGGTGTTAACGCAGAAAAGCACTAATATTTTTGAGCTCCGTTTGCATTCCAGGTCAATGTGTCATATACAGGACTTTATGCAGTCTTTCACATGTATCTTTTTAGTGAATGTTTAATAAAAATTCTTAATTGTATGTATTGATTCTCAAGTGTCTATTTTTTGGTTTGTGATTTTACAGTGAGAAAGGCATTTTACCAGGGCTCTGTAAGCTTTTTGGGGATACTGATCCTGCTCTCATTGTTCTACTAATAACAAGCTGTATATATTCCATTGTTAATGTCAATGCTTTATGGGTAGGATAGGGATAGTACTCCATAGTATTTCACACAGACAGTTAATGAAATATTATATGTGAGTTGTTTTCTTAATTTGACTAATAAATTGGATGACAGTTTATTGCAGTAGCTGAAATAAATGTGCATTTACTGGCAGAAAAAAAAATCTGATATTCTCAGAACATTAAACCATGCCTTAGAAGTTTTTAACTCAGTCTGTGTTTTGTTTATTTAAGACAGATGTAGCTGGGCACTGTTACAAGAGATTTGAAGCATGGTGTTTCTGGCTGCTATAGACTTTGTGCATATAAAGCATAAGTGTGTTCATTCCCATTAATATTGTCCCTCTCTGGCTGCCAGATCATGTCACACTTCGAGGTTTCATGATTCAGCAGCCAACACAAATAAGAGGAAGGACACAGGTTTTTCTTACTGTATAATAAACTATTCATTAGAACAAATATTAGCAGCACTGCACACAACTATACTACAAATTAGCCATATTAAAAAAATGTCTTAAAGAGACATAGAAGTCAAAATTAAACTTTTGTGGTCCAGGTAGAGAAAACCTACATGAAAAAATTGAAGAAATGGTTGCATGACCCCTATAGAGGCCATGTGGAGAGATTACTCTGAGGTTAGTAGGTTGGGCTATAAGAAGTTATGTTGGGTGGGAGAGCGGGAAAGGAAGCATTCTCGGGACCAGAACGTGTGAGAAGCTGCTCTGCTTTACCTCACAGAGCTCAAATGCAGGACCTGGTGTCACAACAGGTGGCTCTTACCTGTCATTGATGACAACCTGCAGAACCTGATCCCCGGCAGTGCTGCTCAGCATGCTGCAGTGTTTAACTCAGAAGGTGTGAGGAGGAGAGTGTTAGTTGCAGGGAGTTGGCGGCAAGAGATTCTGGAGGTGGGTGTGGGCAAAGGTGGTGTACACGCTTCAGGTAAGCAGTTTCGGAAGCATGGGGGCAGAGTCAGTTTCTTCCACAGAGTCTGGGGCAGTTAACAGACAGGATTGTCAGGACAGACCACGTGCATTCAGGACTCCATATGGGCAGGGATGACATGGAAAGTGGGCTGGTGGTAGTCCTCCTTTCAATGCAGTGTGTGCGGGAGCAGATGACAGGGTGGCTTGACGGGTTTAGATCGTCCTCCTACAGGCAGCCTCCAGAGCTGTTGGCGGGGGAGTGGAGCTTATGGGTATGTCCTCCTTTAAACGGTGTCCGGAGCTGATGACAGGCTTGGTGGTGGATGAGGGCATATGGCAGAATGCTATCCAGATCTGATGATGGGCAGACTTATCCTGTGCAACCGGCATATGCCAGAGTGTCGTCCGTAACTTAGAGCAGGAATGCTTGGTGTCTGGAACTCAATACAGGCAGGCTTGGCCTGCTGAGACTTTGTTCGGGCAATAGATGGGGTACGGAGGAGGAACTGGAGATGGTTAGGCCTAGCTGCACATCCTAGAGGATCGCCGGGGGGGAAGCCTGTAGGCCCGGGTATGGGAGTCTGATGCTGACAACAGGGTATTAGAGGAGTTGGGGCGCATCAGCATGGCGGGCTTTGAGGTTGGGGATATCGGGTTGGCTGTTATAGGTTAGGGGTAGTGAGTTACTTTGGGTGGAGGGTAGTAAAAAAGGGTTGTGAAGTAGAGGGGGATAGCCTGGGGGGATTCATTTATTTTCATTAGGTTTTTTGGTGGTGTTCATGGAGGCAATGGATTTTTAGGGCAGGATCTGAGCTGGGAGGAGATGATTGGGGCCTTATTGCTTTGTATGACGAGGTCAGCTAGGTTGGAGTGGCACTGCAAATTTCATTTGGGGAGGTGGGCATCCTCAGGTTACTAGCTAATTCAAGTATGTTTATTGCATCATATACCACAGGAAGTGGGGGTTTTCAGGGGTGGGGGCTGGGAGGTCAGGAAGATACATGCAGCAGTTCTGGACCAACACAACAGATCAGACAATGTTCACTGCTACAGCAATGAAGGTTGCTGGAAGTCTGGCACACATAATTGATGTGATTGGAAGGGGTCAGAAAAGTAAGGATGGCATTAGTTATCATCAGAGGTACACCCTCAGGGTGGCTGTGGGTTTAGCTAATAGAGCTAGTCAGGAGTGGGTTCATCCTTGTGGTATGGGTGGCTTGTTTGGAGCCCAGGAGGTGGCATCAGTGGTTTGTTAAGCATGGGAGCAGTAGGTGGCGTCTATGTTTGTTTTCATGTATGTGTCAGGTGCCTCTTGCCACATGAGCAATGTTAAACGGGTTATTTTAAATTGTATATTTATTTGGTATTGTTTTGGTTATGTGGCCTAGTTATAGCTGGCTCAGTGTCTTGCTGGTGGTAGTGGTTGTTCAGCTGCCTTTGCAGCGGGAGGTTGCTGGTTCTGTTCCAGCTAAGGTTACTGGTCATTTTCTTTAAAACGTTGGCAGGTGGGTGGCGGGGATTTCGTTTTCATCCATCTTCCCTGGTGTACTGTGGGGAATATAGATTTTTGGAGGAGATGCTTTGTTGATGTTGGGGCTTTCATTTTTGGAAATGTTTTACCTGTCGATTCATTTTGGGTTTGGTTTTTATGTTTTTTTATGTGCTGTGTGATTTGTGTATATACATATATTTGTAAGGGGAGCACTTTGGCTATTTTCTGGTGCCTTAAGGGGTAGAACATAAGGTTGCTAGTGGATGGTTTGGTTCTAATCTTTCAGCAGGAGCCTGTTAGTTTCGTTATAGGCCATCTAGCTGGTCGTTTAACTCTTTGTCTCCATATGCAGGGGTTGGCTTGGTAGCTACATTATTCGGTAGGTTTGGATTTGTTTGGTTGGTATGTCAGGGCTCGGCAGTCCCAGGAGCCTGGGAGCTTTGGCTCTTGGAGTTTTGCCCCTGACTTTTATTGTGTTGAGTTATTCTCCTGATAGCTATATTCCAACCCCTCTGCCATGCTCCTAATTCATGTGTCAAGCACGGGGTGTGTAGTAGGTGGTCTGGCTGGGTGGTAAGTTTTGTCGCAGGGCAGGTGCTGTTGAGCATTGTGGGCCAGGGGACACACAATTCAGGTTTTTCTTCTTGTGGGCTTGGGTGAAAAGCAGTTATTCCCTGATGGGTAAATTACTCCAGTTGTCATAGGTGGGTGTTATCTGGACGTGGGGGTATGTCGGGTGTTCTAGGTTTGTTGGCATGGTTTGTTGTGAGGTGGCCAAGTGGTTAGAGATTAGAACGTTAATAAATGTAACACACAAATCAAACAGGAGTTTAATTCCCCAGAGTATCTGAGAAGATGTAATTTATAGTCCTGTGGTAGCACAGCAGTAAGACTATAGGTTTGGCATCTGCTGACCAGGGTTCAATTCTCATAGGTGAACTCAAGTAGGTTGCAACTATTTGATACTCTTAAAAGTATAGGAATCCCCTAAAAAAACAAAAAATTTTTTTTTACTAGCCTCGTTCTTGGTCTGGTGGCCTTTTTCGAGTTTGTGGTGTATGGTAGAATCGTGGAATGGTATGTCACTTTGGATTTGGTATTATTTTATTTGTTTGAGCTGCTGTTGTGGGGATGTAGTGGTAGGCCTTTGGTGGTCGGTTATTATGGTTTAGGATGAGGTGCTGGGGGGAGGGATTTTTCATCAGATCAGCTGTTTTGGGCCCCCCCCTTTTTTTATCCAATATCTGTTGAAATAGGAATTGTATCTATCTCCTCTGCACAAGGTCCAGTTTGTTCTGTCCTAGTTTTGTCTTTTCTTTGTTGAGTCTGGGCCTCGATATGAGTTTCCCCTTTTCTCTTCCCTTTTAGGTTGGGGGATTTTTCTCCACTAATCGTTCTCAGAAAAGATTATATCCCGGTGTTTTGGATGCTGGTCGATCTGGGATGGAATGTCCCTGACAGGCACATGTGTGGGTTTGTGTTGGTATTGCCCATTTCCTTTTAAGGGGTTGCCTTTTTGTGATATAGGGGTATCGTTGGGGAGCGTTGATAGATTGGTGCTGGATTGGAGAAGTAGGGGCCGAAGTGTTTAGGTTTTGGGGAGTGTTGTTGGCATGGGTTTTTGATGGTGGCTGGTTTGACTTCCTGGGTAATTTGCCTATAGATTATATTGATGTGGCAGTGGCGGAGCCTCTGATCATTCCAGAGTATGTTTTGGGCTTTAGTGTTGATGGATAGAACGGGGGGGTTAAAGTGTGACTTGGGGAGGAGGGATTCCAGGAGAGATTGGCTCTGTTGGCAAGCATTTGTTTTTGAATTTGGGTGTATGTTGAGATGTTGTGAAGGTTGAAAGGGGGTATGGGAGGTGTAAGAGGAAGAAGGTTGGGTTATAAATTGGGTTACTTGGGAAGTTTTAATTAATATCCTTTGGGGGGTGGCTTGAACGCAACATGTTAGAGGTATGCGGGTTTAAAGCCAACTAAACTAGCTGTTTTCTATTCATATAGCATATCCTTCCGGTGACTTATTACAACTTTCATTGTCTATTGTCTGGTGGTTGGCATTGCGCTGGTCTATGGGAGGGGAGGCTGTTGCCTAATTCACAGTGTTATTATCTGTTGGTTTTGTGTATTATTATAGAAATTTCAATATAAATTGGAATTAGATTGGTTTCTTCAGTTAGAAGGTTGGAGTATGGCCTATGGGTTCGCTTTGGAGCTTTTAGAGGATATTGTGTGTCTTATACATTGACTTTCTTAAGCATTTCTACTATGGATATATTTTGGGGTACTTGGTGGGTTTGGCAGTTTGTAGGAGGTAGTGTGGTTGTAGTCCTTAAGGAGCTTGGGAGTTAGGGGGCTTGTGCAATGTTCCAGTGTTGCATGTGATTGTATTTTGTTGGTGGTTTGTCCAGCGGTTTTCTGGGGGAATTCATACTTCTATAGGTGGTTTATTTGGTAATTTCCTTGTATTGTCGTTGTTTGTTGTGGTACCTGACAATTTTAAATTTTGTGATGTTGGTTGGTTTATTTCTAACTTCTGTAGCATCCGCTTGGGTGTTTAGTCATTTGGGATGAGCTGTGGGTGAGGTGTTGGCGAGTTCAAGGCGTATTTGTGTTCTGTGGACCGTATGAAGCTTGGGGTGTGTTTTTTTGCTCAATTCAGATATAGAGTGGATTATGGTCAGTGGTGGGATTTTGGAATTTTAGGAACAGGTTTTGGTGGGGATTTCAAGATGTTGGCTTGGGTTTTAACTTCTCTGGATAGCAGTACCTATTTGTTTTATTACTTTGGATCAGGTTCTTTGAAGTGGTGGTCAAGCTGAATCCCACTTCTGATTTTGGCTTCTCAGACTGAATGGGATTGGGGGTGTATGTGCTCAACGCATTTTGTGAAGGGTTGTCTTTGTGGCCTGTCCATTTGTAGTTCAGTTTATTCATGGGTGCGAGGTTATCATCTGGGAGTGGCTGGTGATGATGCTCCTATTCTGGAGGTGATTACCTGTTAGTGGTTTTTCGGGATGGATTGGTTTTATTGATGGGGCATAAAGGCAATTTTGTGGCAGTGCCTGTCAGGTTGTCGAGCTGTGGCGGGGGTGTTTGCCTTTTTTATGGTGGTTTGATCAGAGTTGGGATTGTTGGTACCTCCTGTTTGATTGACAGGAGAGAATGTGGTACAAGGTGGCGTGCCCTTCTCGACAAGAAGGAGGGGCACGTGTTTTGGCCATACAAGCACCCTGAGGGGATTTTATGTAAATGTTTTATATTCTTATTTGGTTACGTTATGGTTTATTATTTATTGTGTTTAATAAAGCAAGCTGCGGCCTTTATATCCCCATACTTTGTGTATTTGTATTTATTCAAGGGAACATAGTGCCTAGTATGGGGGTCAAGGGAAACCCTGCATGAAAAAAATGAAGAAAGGGTTGCATGACCCCCATGGAGGCCATGTGAAGAGGTAACTCTGAGGTCAGTAGGTTGGGCTATAGGAAGTTATGTTGTGTGGGAGAGTGGGAAAGGAAGCATTCTCTGGACCAGAACGTGTGAGAAGCTCCCTCCCTCCCCCTTTTTATTTTATGTGGCCTGGTTTACATGTCACAGCTTATGGTTGTGGCTGGGGTGTTTGCCTTTTTTATGGTGGTTTGATTAGGGTTGGGATTGTTGGTACCGCCTGTTTGATTGACAGGACAGAATGAGGTACAAGGGGGCGTGCCCTTCTCAATGAGAAGGAGGGGCACGTGTTGTGGCTGGGCAAGCACCCTGGGGGGATTTTATGTAAATGTTTTATATTCTTATTTTGTTACATTATGGTTTATTAGTTATTGTGTTTAATAAAGCAAGCTGCTGCCTTTATATCCCCATACATTGTGTCATGTATTTATTCAAGGGAACATAGTGCCTAGTATGGGGGTCAAGAGGCCCCCATTTATAAAGCTATGTAAGCAGCTTTGGGGCATTTTTGGTGCAGGCCAATGTGAGCCTGCAAACAAAAGTTAAGAAGCCTAAACAATTGCTCAAGAGTAGTTGGCACGGTTGGGTGAGCGATTGCTTATGCAAACTTAAATTCCTGCAACCAATGCTGCTGCAGAGGCTCCAAAAGGAGCACGGACAGGTTCTCTATGTGAGAACCTTGTATACACGCAGTATGTTAAATGGGGGCCAGAGCATGCAATAAAATTTACTTTGTTGTCTTGGTATCCTATTGAAAAGCATGCATAGGTAGGTTCAGGAGCAGCAATTCACTATTGGAAGCTAGCTGGTGATTGGTTGCTATGCACATATGCCTCTTGTCATTGGCTCAACAGATGTGTTCTGCTAGGTCCTAGTAATCCATTTACGTTAACCATATGTTTAATTCCTTTGCATAACTTCAACAAGGGATACAAAAAGAAAGAGGTCAATTAAATTTTAAAGTAATTATTATGATTTTTTTTTAAATAGTGTACCCTATCTTTTTTTTAACTTTCACACCCTTTTAAAGGGACATTACATTATATAGGCATATTATTGAGGTTATTCCCTGCCTCCTCAAGGGTCATGGGTTCCGCAATGTTGAAATCTGTCTTTCACCACATTCCAATGCTGATCTGTTTGCACATGTGCAGTAACTCTCCTTCAGATACCTGTAGTGTAACCTAGGTTCCATAATGGCAGCTCCCATGGTTAGAGGGAGGTACATAAAATGTACTTAGTGTTTATTGTCTCTTTAAGGTGAATATTGTCCATGCTGAAGCTCCTTAAGATAGGTGAAAAGTACAGATTCCCCGACCCCTCAAAAAAGTAGTTTTAGGATATTAGTATTATTTTAACATGCTTTGTGATGAGCTTTTGATAATTTATAAATTGTTTAATTCATATTTATATATTAATTTAAAAAAAAAACACATTTATAATTTGATCTAATTTAATGCAAAAAAGGGAAGAAATTAATGTTGTTCTTTTATTATTGAATTTTGACTAATGCTATTCTGTAACTATATAGAAGCAATCAAACAACAAACCAACCATAAGAGTTTGCATGTTTGTATTATTTATTTATGAGGGGGCAGTGAGGGTTTGAAGTTTCCCTTGGATCCTGTGTCTTTTCATGTTTTATCCTATTCATCATATGTGTCCACCGATTCACTCCCCAGCACCTAACCCTAATGTTTATGAGCTAATTCCTAGTAGAACCACTGTGTCAAGAACTTACTAATGAACACAAAAAGAGAAGTGCCTGCTCCTAAGGTCAGCTTCATGATGTAGCAAACTCTGCACGCTATAGAAACAGCTGAAGCTGTTCCACAACAAAGGCCTATTGGCGGCGTGATGCTGTGTGGAGGAGGAATAGCAATAAACTGTCAAGGAGCTAACCTAGGAATGTGGGTGATGAAAGCTCTGTTTCCCATTGAATTTTCCATCAGTCTTTATCTTATCACTTAAATCCCTTCACACAGCAGTGATACAATGGAAGCCTTGGGGATTATTCTGAATTTGGTCTTGTTTACAAGACATAAAAAATAACAATAGTGTAAGACGGAAATACAAAAGTAACAAAACATATGTGTGTATATATACTGTATATATTGTATGCGCCCATACAATCTAAAATGCAATATTAGACATATCTGGTTGATACTAACAAGAAAATGCTTAGTTACCCCAATAACAGGTCAATACCTTGTAACTAAAAACCGTTATAGTTTGTACAAAGGTGTATAACTTTGCAACAAATTATTTATCGATGGCAAGATGTCATATGCGGCGTTGCCCGCAAAAGCCGCCGCCACCGGTTTTTACGCGATTTTGGTATCACATATACAGCTCCGCATATAAATGCGGCACGTATATTTCCCCCGTCGGTTGCCGTTTTTATTCCCATAAGCTGACATAGAACCGCGTCGCAAAATCAGTATCACATATTCAGCGCAAGGATTTACGTGGCGAAAATAGAGATATTTTACTCCATTTTCACCTTGCCACACATAGGCAGGCGCAGCAAGCCTTGCGCTGAGTATGTGAGCACCGTAACTCCCGTAACTGCCTAAAAATATTAAATAACACCTAACGCATGCGCAATATCTACCTGTCAACCGCAATAACTAATAAACTATATTAACCCCTAAACCGCCATCCCCCTACAACGCAATATACCTTAATAAACTATTAACCCCTTATCCGCCATTCACCCATATCTCAAAGAACCTATTAAA
The DNA here is from genome assembly GCF_027579735.1 of Bombina bombina. NCBI lineage: Eukaryota > Metazoa > Chordata > Amphibia > Anura > Bombinatoridae > Bombina > Bombina bombina. The sequence goes on along the minus strand of NC_069503.1, from coordinate 613,368,640 downwards.
ACTCTTAACTCCTAAACCGCCATCCCCCACCAACGCAATAAACTTAATTAACCTAATACGCCAAACCCACACAACGCAATAATCCTATTAAAACTATTAACCTCTAAACAGCCAAACCCACACAACACAAATAACTAATTAAATCACTAAGCCCCCTAACCTAACACCCCCTAAATTAACCCCAATTACCTAAATTAAAAATACTAAGTTATAAACAATTAAAATAAAAAAGCTAATATTACTTAAAAATAATAAAACTAAGAATAAATGAATCTAAGATTACAAAAAATAAAAAAATCTAATCATATTTAATTGCGTACCTTAAATTCACTATTCAGTGTATGGCGGCGAACATACGAAGAGGATCCTTCATGCTCCATGGTTTCACAGTCGCCGGTCTTTAGTTCCACAGTCGCCGGTCTTCAGTTCTGCGGTCCTGGATGAAGATAAAAGAAGTCCCTGCTTGGAAGAAGATATCGGCCGCTTGGAAGAAGACTTTACCACCTGGGACTGGACCTACTCCGCTGGACTTCAGGAACGGTGAGTACCAATTTGGGGGTTAGACTTAGACTTTTTTAATTTTTTTAAAAATGCCCATATGAATGCCCCTTTAGGGGCAATGGGTAGCTTAGGTTTTTTTAGTGTTAGGTTTTTTATTTTGGTGCGTTTGGTGGGTGGGGGGTTTTACTGTTAGGGGGGGACTTAGAATTGTTTTTAAATGCAAAAGAGCTGTTTAACTTAGGGCAATGCCCTACAAAAAACCCTTTTAAGGGCTATTGGTAGTTTAGCATTAGATTGGGGGGGTTATTTTGGGGGGGCTTTTTTTATTTTCATAGGGATTAGGTTTAATTTTTTGGATAATTCTGTTTATTATTTTCTGTAATGTTAGATTTTTTATTTTTTTAATCTTAATTAATTTAATCTTAGTTTTTTTATTTTTAAGTAATGTTAGCTTTTTTATTTTAATTGTTTGTAACTTAGTATTTTTTTATTTAGTTAATTGGGGTTAATTTAGGGGTGTTAGGTTAGGGGGCTTAGTAATTTAATTCGTTATTTGCATTGTGTGGGTTTGGCGGTTTAGGGGTTAATAGTTTAAATAGGATTATTGCGTTGTGTGGGTTTGGCGGATTTGGGGTTAATAGATTTATAAGGTTTGTTGCGATGTGGGTTAATGGCGGATTAGGGGTTAATAGTTTTAATAGGGACTTTGCGATGTGGGTTAATAGCGGATTAGGGGTTAATACTTTTATTAGATAGTTTGTGATGTGGGTGAATGACAGATTAGGGGTTAATAGTTTAATTAGGCTTATTGCGTTGTGGGGGGTTGTCGGTTTAGGGGCTATGATGTTGGAGTTGGTGGATTTAGGGGTTTATACTTTTACTAGGTAGTTTGTGATGTGGGTGAATGGCATATTAGGGGTTAATACTTTAATTAGGCTTATTGCGTTGTGGGGGGTTGTCGGTTAAGGGGCTATGATGTTGGAGTTGGTGGATTTAGGGGTTAATACTTTTACTAGGTAGATTGTGATGTGGGTGAATGGCAGATTAGGGGTTAATAGTTTAATTAGGCTTATTGCGTTGTGGGGGGTTGTCGGTTTAGGGGCTAATGCTTTTATTATTAGTTGCGATGTGGGGGGATTGCGAATATAGGAGTTTTACGAGTCGGGTTTATTTTTGGGAGTGGGTTAGACTTTTACAGGAGATTTGACTTTTTTTTTAATTTTGTTAGGCGCCAGCAGTTTCTAAAGTGCCGTAAGTCACTAGCGACTCCAGAAATGTGTATTTACGCTCATTTCTGGACATCGCTAGTTTATCCGACTTACATTTCTTTATGAACTGCTGGTGGGGTTTATGTAATACCCCGATGTGCGAGGTGAAATTACCGGTGGCGCGGGTTTCAGCAGTTGCGCTGAAGCTTGCACCGCATATGTAATCTCGCCCCTAATATGTAAGTCTTGCATATAGTTTGGGTTACACTAATTAAAGTTGAAGCACGTATGCAAATGCTACATAGCGTGGTAGGAGATACATCATGAGAGGTACAAAGAACACTAATTAGAATAAGACAAACAAAAAAAATATATATATGAATTTTAACTTTAAGCCAATCCGGTAGGGATGGGCGAATGTGCAAATTTTCGAATTTCGAATGTAGAACGAATGTTATTACCGAAATTCGAATTCTAAATTCGAATGTCGATAAGAACGAATATTCTTAAAAATTCGAAAATCGAATGTTATTTACAGTTTTCGAATGTCACTTTCGAATTCGAATGTTTATAATTATATCGAATGTCTACATTCGAAATTCGAATTTTTCGAATTCGAATATAAATTCGAATTTTTCGAATTCGAATATAAATTCAAATTTTTCGAATTCGAATATTGCATAATTCAAATATTACATTTAAAAGCATTAGAAATACTATTACAATCTAAATTCGAATTTTTCGAATTCGAATACACGTATTGCATAATTCGAATATTACATTTAAAGAAAAAGCATTAGAAATACTATTACAATCTAAATTTGAATTTTTCGAATTCGAATACACGTATTGCATAATTCGAATATTACATTTAAAGAAAAAGCATTAGAAATACTATTACAATCTAAATTCGAATTTTTCGAATTCGAATATTGCATAATTCGAATATTACATTTAAAGAAAAAGCATTAGAAATACTATTACAATCTAAATTCGAATTTTTCGAATTCGAATATTTTCGAATGTAATCGTAAAATTCGAAACCGAATATTCGAAAATCGAATGTTAGAATGTTATGTAAACATTCGAAATTCGATTCGAACGAACGAATGTGTTAAAATTCGTGCCGTTTTTCGAATGTTGCGAAACATTCGCCCATCCCTACAATCCGGTGAAAACTTAAAAAAAAAAAAAAATTGTTAGGTGAAAGATCCACAGAACAAATAAGTTATTGCTGTCTTATCCCAACTTGCAGACCTCACAATATAATAGCTCTGTAGAGTTATTTGCAAGGGAGGAAAGATGTGACATTGTATAGCTTGCATATTACCTCTGTCTTTCAATTCATTTAATAAAAAAGAAAGTCAGTGCCTGCATTTCACATTACTAATTGAAATGGCCTTGCCTTGGTTTAGTGAATCTCTGCCACTTATTAATGTTAGGATGGAATTTTTAAAAAAAGACTTTTGAAAAAAAGTTAGAGGATCAACAAAAGATATAGATGTAAGATGGGAGATACAGAATTAAACACAAGTCTTTTCTTTTGCACATAAATTATAGCTTTAACTAGTTTCAAGACAATAGTTAAATAAACATACTTAATATCTGGGGACAATGATTGTATCTGCCCTATGTGCAATTCAGTCATAGAAATAAATATTTTGTATACTTCTCTGCATAGGGTTCAGTTATAACAATTGTACAAATAGTCTTATTTTGGGTGCAGGTACAAAAGGCATTGATTACCTATTGATAGGTCTTAGTAAATTATTTTCTGCCTTCTCTGATTTATTATCCATAGAAAGATATGTTTTTGGTGGCAGTAAAGTCCCAAACAGTCTGCCCTAAAGCAAGGTTTTAATTAATCCTCATGATAGCCTTATGTATAGCCCATTCATTATTTATTTTCTTTATTCTCTCTCCTACCTCTGCAGGAATCTCCTACCTATGACCCTTTCTGAAAAAGAAACACTTTCATAAATTATTTCTCAATCTGGTGCCTAAATTGATTCTTGTTCTAGTATGTCAGTTGTTCTCAACTCAAATCAACTCAAGGCCTGGTAAATTTTAGCTAGACGTGTCCAGGGCCTTGTAGTGTATGTGTTTATAAATGTATGTATGAATATATATACATAGAATGCATTGGTGTAAGTGGGGGAAGAAAATATATACATTTGTTGGTATCAGTGGGTTGGTATCACTTAAAGGGACAGTATACTATAAAAAAAAATGTCCTTAATGTGTTTCTAATTACTTTGTATACCATCTGCAGTGTATAAAATATGAGATTTGCTTTTTTAAGGCTTATTTGTGAATATGAATTAGCTGATTTTGTGTTTTGAAGCCACAACCTAATAAAATGGGTTGAGCTTGTAGGTATAATCAGATCTCATTACTTTATCACATTGTGTACATATACCTGCTTCCTTATCTTATATCTGTCCCTAAACAAATCACCAATACTTGGAGAGAACAATGGAAAATTAACATTTTCTTACCTTATCTCTTCTATAACCCACTGGGAGTGTAATTTCTTCTGCTGGCTGTGTTAACGCAGCTTGGTCTCAAGGCCAAAATCTTTCAGGATGGGTGGGGATACCACAGGCTAAATAAACTAATTCAAATGCCAATATAAGGGTAATGGAAATACTTGGAAACAATTTAATACACTCCAGCAGCTAAAGTGGATCATTGGGAACAAATTAAAGGGGAGACATTTTTTGAGTAAACTGTCCCTTTATCTGTGGTGCCCAGGTCCAGTCCTATCTCCTCCTTGTCTCATGCTGTCCTCCCACTGAACTTCTGCTATATGTGCACAGTGCACACGCACATGCGCACTGGCACTCTGACAGGCCTGCCCAGTATTTCTTATGTGTAGCAACAGGCCTGTTACTGCTTGCAGTGGGGACCTTTCAGGTCATGGCCCACTAGGAGGGCTTTCAAGGCCCGGTACTGGGCCGTGGCTTGGCTGTTAAGAAACCAGGTAGTATGTTATCATAACACCACTTTTATTATCATTAAAAAAACACACACACACACAATGTTAAAAAAACATAATACAGATGAAACTTCAAAGTGCAGCATGGAAAGTTCAAGGGATTATTTTAAATATTTAATTTGTGATAAATGTTCCATATTTTTTAGCCCAATTCATTTATAAAAATAATAATAATATGAATTCCTTTAGCATGGCAATATCAATTTCTGAAATCCAAAAATAGAGAAAAACAAAAGAAAATAAGATTTTGGTGTGCAAAATCTTAAAACACCATTTTATTGCATTATATTATATTACTTCAAAAACTACCTTATCAAAATGGACTTGATTGTAATGGCAGCAAAACTATGTCCTAAACAACCCCTAGTAAACCCACACCACTAAAAAAAATATTTGTATATGCAGCACTGCATTCCCCAACAATTTCCTGGCTGATAAATGGATACCTCAGTATTAGGTGAGTGTCCTGTAAGACATTGCAAATGATGCACGTGTATGCTATTTAAATGCCTTTACAAGCAACCACTATATGCAAGAATTATGTGCAAACTAATGATATTGGCTGTATTGCTTATAAATAATTTCTGTTACAAAAGTTGTTTTAATGTTGGTTCTTAATCAGTCACTTTTGTACCCCACACCGCTTCTAACCAATAATAATATGCATTATCAAATCATTGGATAGTAAGGTGTCAACTACAGGGAGTGCAGAATTATTAGGCAAGTTGTATTTTTGAGGATTAATTTTATTATTGAACAACAACCATGTTCTCAATGAACCCAAAAAACTCATTAATATCAAAGCTGAATAGTTTTGGAAGTAGTTTTTAGTTTGTTTTTAGTTATAGCTATTTTAGGGGGATATCTGTGTGTGCAGGTGACTATTACTGTGCATAATTATTAGGCAACTTAACAAAAAACAAATATATACCCATTTCAATTATTTATTTTTACCAGTGAAACCAATATAACATCTCAACATTCACAAATATACATTTCTGACATTCAAAAACAAAACAAAAACAAATCAGTGACCAATATAGCCACCTTTCTTTGCAAGGACACTCAAAAGCCTGCCATCCATGGATTCTGTCAGTGTTTTGATCTGTTCACCATCAACATTGCGTGCAGCAGCAACCACAGCCTCCCAGACACTGTTCAGAGAGGTGTACTGTTTTCCCTCCTTGTAAATCTCACATTTGATGATGGACCACAGGTTCTCAATGGGGTTCAGATCAGGTGAACAAGTAGGCCATGTCATTAGATTTTCTTCTTTTATACCCTTTCTTGCCAGCCACGCTGTGGAGTACTTGGACGCGTGTGATGGAGCATTGTCCTGCATGAAAATCATGTTTTTCTTGAAGGATGCAGACTTCTTCCTGTACCACTGCTTGAAGAAGGTGCCTTCCAGAAACTGGCAGTAGGACTGGGAGTTGAGCTTGACTCCATCCTCAACCCGAAAAGGCCACACAAGCTCATCTTTGATGATACCAGCCCAAACCAGTACTCCACCTCCACCTTGCTGGCGTCTGAGTCGGACTGGAACTCTGCCCTTTACCAATCCAGCCACGGGCCAATCCATCTGGCCCATCAAGACTCACTCTCATTTCATCAGTCCATAAAACCTTAGAAAAATCAGTCTTGAGATATTTCTTGGCCCAGTCTTGACGTTTCAGCTTGTGTGTCTTGTTCAGTGGTGGTCGTCTTTCAGCCTTTCTTACCTTGGCCATGTCTCTGAGTATTGCACACCTTGTGCTTTTGGGCACTCCAGTGATGTTGCAGCTCTGAAATATGGCCAAACTGGTGGCAAGTGGCATCTTGGCAGCTGCACGCTTGACTTTTCTCTGTTCATGGGCAGTTATTTTGCGCCTTGGTTTTTCCACACGCTTCTTGCGACCCTGTTGACTATTTTGAATGAAACGCTTGATTGTTCGATGATCACGCTTCAGAAGCTTTGCAATTTTAAGAGTGCTGCATCCCTCTGCAAGATATCTCACTATTTTTGACTTTTCTGAGCCTGTCAAGTCCTTCTTTTGACCCATTTTGCCAAAGGAAAGGAAGTTGCCTAATAATTATGCTGTTGTGTTGATGGCATTAGACCACACCCCTTCTCATTACAGAGATGCACATCACCTAATATGCTTAATTGGTAGTAGGCTTTCGAGCCTATACAGCTTGGAGTAAGACAACATGCATAAAGAGGATGATGTGGTCAAAATACTCATTTGCCTAATAATTCTGTACTCCCTGTAGTATCCAGAAGCCAATACACTCATTAGCAGTTGATAACTCAGCAGAAATGACCTCAGCAAATCTGATATTTACACACAGAGGCCAACAAAAGAACTGTTTATTATAATGATTTAAATCATTGAACTATTAAATTGATTGTTTTATATTGAGTGGTATGACCGAACAAATTCATAACCCATTTGATCTATACATTGGCCAGCAGCATGTCATGTGATATACACTAACCAAAATCAATGGAAAGATGATGACATATCAGTGACCAATACATTTAAAAAAATGGATGTCTTATTTTTGTTCACAAAGTAATAAAAGTTTAAAGTAATTATCATGGTGTAACACAATGTTATAATTAAATGTAATTCCTCTAAATTGTTTGTATGCATCTCTTAAGGTAAATATGTATTTGTACAATGGCAGAACTTATCCATACAGTCTTCTCAAAATGAAATGCTAGCATTTCTCACACTATGCAGATCTAACCACTAATTAGTTTGTTTTCAATAAATACATGGGGGTCTATCTATCAAGCTCCGAAAGGAGCTTGACGGCCCGTGTTTCTAAAGACCGCTGCTCCATAACCCTGTCCACTTGCTCTGAGCAGGCGGACAGGAATCGCTGGAAATCAACCCATTGGCCGCGAGTCAGCAGGGGGTGGCGTTGCACCAGCAGTTCTTGTGAGCTGCTGGTGCAATGTTAAATGCGGAGAGCGTATTGCTCTCCACATTCAGCGAGGTCTTGCGGACCTGATCCGCACTGTCGGATCAGGTCCACAAGACCTTTAATAAATAGGCCCCAAAGACCGCTGCTCCATAACCCTGTTCGCCTGCTCTGAGCAGGCGGACTGGAATCGCCACAATTCAACCCGATCGAGTACGATCGGGTTGACACCCCCCTGCTGGCGGCCGATTGGCCGCGAGTCTGCAGGGGGGCGGCGTTGCACCAGCAGCTCTTGTGAGCTGCTGGTGCAATGTTAAATGCGGAGAGCGTATTGCTCTCCGCATTTATCGAGGTCTTGCAGACCTGACCCGCACTGTCGGATCAGGTCCGCAAGACCTTTGATAAATAGGGGCCATACTATTCATTAATCCTTGTATTGGATATGTATAAATACACCTTAATAACATAGGTGGGACATCAAAATATCACAAATTTATTCAGTGAAATCAACGCACACATAATTCCTATACTTATGCAGACACCATATTTTATTTTACATTAATGTCAAAAATTATTAGCATCTTTCAAACAACAAGGTTATATACAATATAATAAAAAGATGTATTTAATTTCCTTTTGGATTAACTATTAATAAATTCTAATCCGATTCCTAAACAATTAAATTTTTAATTGCATTAGAATTGTGACATTTATATAAAATTCTTTGCTACTAGGTTATATTCCTTTTTTTCTCCAAATGTTTGGTGCCTTATGTACTTGCTTAAATGCTTAATAATGAGACATTTTAACCAATGGCAGTGTGAACGTACAGTACCTAAGGAATCGTTCCTACAACAGGAGCTACTGCAATAAACTACACATTTTTGTTTTAAAATTCATATAATCTCAGCATTTTTATATGTTACCAAACCCTATTCATTATTCCATTCTTTTTTTATAATTGTATTGTCTCTTTTTCAGCTGTGTTGGTGAAGGCATATCTGATATAACAAATTGTAAGGTAGCAGCCACAAGGTTTTCCCTCTGCTACTTTCTGGCTTCTAGTTGGCATCTGGTGGAGGTGTCCTCAGGCTTTCTTAAGGTCAAAGATGGAGTTGAGGCTGAGGGATAAAGCAGATATATGGTCAGGCAAGCATGCACCTAGATTATGAGTTTTGCGCTATACCGGGTGCGTAAAGAACACAATAAAATGAGCGGTACCGCACTTTTCATAGCGCTGCCATTAAGAGTTACTGAAAAACCTCCTTGTGCTGTGCGTTATGGTGCGTTAAGCTCCATACCACACAAAAGCCAAGGGCTGAGTTTACGTGCTCGTGCACACCTTCCCCCGTAGACATCAATAGGGAGAGAGTGTTAAAAAAAATATTAACACCTGCGATCGCGGAATGGCAAATCTCTGTAACGCAACACCATTGATGTCTATGGGGAAAAGAAAGTTATGTTTAAACTTAACACTCAAACATAAACCCCTAGTCTAAACACCCCTAATCCGCCATCCCCCAACATCGCTAACGCTAAAAAAGTTTTTAACCCCTAAACCGCCAGCCCCCCACATCATAATTAATAAACTAAACCTATTAAAACCCTAAACCGCTGGAACCCCACACCGCAAAACACTAAATTAAACTTTTAACCCCTAAAACTAACACCCCCTAACTTTTAATTAAAAGTTACAATATAACTATCTTAAAATAAATAAAAACTTTTCTAGGAAATTAAAAAAAACTAAGATTAAACTATAAATTAACCTAACATAACTATTCTAATAAATTTAAAAAAACTACCAATTAAAAATCCTAAATTACAAATTTAAATAAAAATAATACTACGAAAAAAATAAAGAAATCTAACATTACAAAAAATAATAAACACTAAAATTAGAAAAAAATAATAAACGCAATTATCAAAAATAAAAACAATTGCACCTAATCTAATAGCCCTATAAAAATATAAAAGCACCCCCAAATAAAAGCACCCCCTAACAATAAACTACCAATAGCCCTTAAAAGGGCCTTTTGTAGGGCATTGCCCTAAGTTAAACAGCTCTTTTACATACAAAAGATTACAAAGTCTCCCAACAGTAAAACCCCCCACGTAACCAACCCCCCAAAATAAAAAACCTAAGTCTAAAAATAAACTTAAGAGGGCATTCATCTCTTTTACAGGGCCAAAAGCACTAATCTTAAAAAAAAACACCCCCAAAAAAAAAAACTAACACTAACCCCAGAATATCTACTAACGGTTCCTGAAGTCCGGACATCCATCGCCATCCAGGCGGCGAGAAGTCTTCATTCAGGGGGCGACATCTTCATCCATCGCGGGGGCGTCTTCTATCTTCATCCCGGCGACGCAGAGCTATCCAGGACCGGCAATGACATCCTGCGTTGAGCATCCTCTTCATACGATCACCGTCGTACACTGAAGTTGAATGCAAGGTACCCGTTTAAAAATGTCGTACATTGCATTTCTATTGGGTGATTTGATTCTTCAAATTAAAATCAACCAATAGGATGAAAGCTACTGAAATCCTATTGGCTGATTTGAACATTAAATGTTTTATTACTGACCAAATTCTTATGCAAAACACAGAAAATGGTGCTTACCTTACACATTTTAATTAGACAAAATGTTACATTTCTTATCAGACCATAAAAACACATTCAAAAAGGGAAATGGATCCAAACCATAATTTTTAATATTATTATCTAATACGTTACTGCATTTGAAATACTTTCACATGGGGGCATATTTATCAAGCTCCGTATGGAGCTTGACACCCCTTGTTTCAAAACAGAAGTTATTAAGCAGCGCTCTAAAGACCTCTGCTCCATAACTTGTCCACCTGCTCTGAGACGGTGGACAGAAATCAATCGAGTTGATTGACACCTCCGCAAATCTGCAGGGGGCGGCATTGCGCCAGTAGTTCACAAGAACTGCTGGTGCAATGATAAATGCTGACAGTGTATGCTGTCGGCATTTATCGATGTACAGCGGACATGATAGGCTACTTCGTATCATGTCCGCTCACACATTGATAAATATATCCCTAAGTCTGAAATGTTAATGCATCAATAATTACACATAATTTCAAATGTATCAGTTACTGTAACTACCTGTTGTTCATCTCTCCCTCATAAATCTTTGTCTTGAAATCCATTCAGCTGTATCACACTAGTGGTATTATCAGCTTAACGGCCACCGACATACAGGGACGTATGGCCTTGTTTATAGCACAGGTCAGAAAGACCTCCCTATATTTACATGCCTCTTAAAGTGAAGCATGCAGTACTAGTACAGCTTCACCGCTGTCAGTATAGCATTTAACGTGTATTTGAATGAATAATAACAAGCAATAAACGTTAATACTAAGTTTTCAAAATCATTAAAGGGACATTAAACACTGCTACATTCTGCTACAAATGCTAGACAGAATGATGCATTCAAAGAAAAGATTAGTCTGAGAATAACATGTCGATGTATTTTTTTAATATTCCATTAGCTGTTTAAATATTGACAAAATACGTGTAAAGTTTTAGGCCTAGATTTGGAGTTCGGTGGTAGCCGTCAAAACCAGCGTTAGAGGCTCCTAACGCTGGTTTTGGCCGCCCGCTGGTATTTGGAGTCAGTGATTAAAGGGTCTAACGCTCACTTTTCAGCCGCGACTTTTCCATACCGCAGATCCCCCTACGCCATTTGCGTAGCCTATCTTTTCAATGGGATCTTTCTAACGCTGGTATTTAGAGTCGTTTCTGAAGTGAGCGTTAGAGCTCTAACGACAAGATTCCAGCCGCCTGAAAATAGCAGGAGTTAAGAGCTTTCTGGCTAACGCCGGTTCATAAAGCTCTTAACTACTGTACCCTAAAGTACACTAACACCCATAAACTACCTATGTACCCCTAAACCGAGGCCCCCCCCACATCGCCGACACTCGATTAAAATTTTTAACCCCTAATCTGCTGACCGCCACCTACGTTATATTTATGTACCCCTAATCTGCTGCCCCTAACCCCGCCGACCCCTGTATTATATTTATTAACCCCTAACCTGCCCCCCACAACATCGCCGCCAGCTACTTAAAATAATTAACCCCTAATCTTCCGACCGCAAAGCGCCGCCACCTACGTTATCCCTATGTACCCCTAATCTGCTACCCCTAACACCGCCGACCCCTATATTATATTTATTAACCCCTAATCTGCCCCCCACAACGTCGCCGACACCTGCCTACACTTATTAACTCCTAATCTGCCGAGCGGACCTGAGCGCTACTATAATAAAGTTATTAACCCCTAATCCGCCTCACTAACCCTATCATAAATAGTATTAACCCCTAATCTGCCCTCCCTAACATCGCCGACACCTACCTTCAATTATTAACCCCTAATCTTCCGATCGGAGCTCACCGCTATTCTAATAAATGGATTAACCCCTAAAGCTAAGTCTAACCCTAACACTAACACCCCCCTAAGTTAAATATAATTTACATCTAACGAAATAAATTAACTCTTATTAAATAAATGATTCCTATTTAAAGCTAAATACTTACCTGTAAAATAAACCCTAATATAGCTACAATATAAATTATAATTATATTATAGCTATTTTAGGATTAATATTTATTTTACAGGCAACTTTGTAATTATTTTAACCAGGTACAATAGCTATTAAATAGTTAAGAACTATTTAATAGTTACCTAGTTAAAATAATAACAAATTTACCTGTAAAATAAATCCTAACCTAAGATATAATTAAACCTAACACTACCCTATCAATAAAATAATTAAATAAACTACCTACAATTACCTACAATTAACCTAACACTACACTATCAATAAATTAATTAAACACAATTCCTACAAATAAATACAATTAAATAAACTAGCTAAAGTACAAAAAATAAAAAAGAACTAAGTTACAGAAAATAAAAAAATATTTACAAACATAAGAAAAATATTACAACAATTTTAAACTAATTACACCTACTCTAAGCCCCCTAATAAAATAACAAAGCCCCCCAAAATAAAAAATTCCCTACCCTATTCTAAATTTAAAAAGTTACAAGCTCTTTTACCTTACCAGCCCTGAACAGGGCCCTTTGCGGGGCATGCCCCAAGAAGTTCAGCTCTTTTGCCTGTAAAAAAAAACATACAATACCCCCCCCCAACATTACAACCCACCACCCACATACCCCTAATCTAACCCAAACCCCCCTTAAATAAACCTAACACTAATCCCCTGAAGATCTTCCTACCTTGTCTTCACCATCCAGGTATCACCGATCCGTCCTGGCTCCAAGATCTTCATCCAACCCAAGCGGGAGTTGGCGATCCATAATCCGGTGCTGAAGAGGTCCAGAAGAGGCTCCAAAGTCTTCCTCCTATCCGGCAAGAAGAGGACATCCGGACCGGCAAACATCTTCTTCAAGCGGCATCTTCGATCTTCTTCCATCCGGAGCGAAGCGGCAGGATCCTGAAGACCTCCAGCGCGGAACATCCATCCGGACCGACGACTGAACGACGAATGACTGTTCCTTTAAGGGACGTCATCCAAGATGGCGTCCCTCGAATTCCGATTGGCTGATAGGATTCTATCAGCCAATCGGAATTAAGGTAGGAATTTTCTGATTGGCTGATGGAATCAGCCAATCAGAATCTAGTTCAATCCGATTGGCCGATCCAATCAGCCAATCAGATTGAGCTCGCATTCTATTGGCTGATCGGAACAGCCAATAGAATGCGAGCTCAATCTGATTGGCTGATTGGATCAGCCAATCGGATTGAACTTGATTCTGATTGGCTGATTCCATCAGCCAATCAGAAAATTCCTACCTTAATTCCGATTGGCTGATAGAATCCTATCAGCCAATCGGAATTCGAGGGACGCCATCTTGGATGACGTCCCTTAAAGGAACAGTCATTCGTCGTTCAGTCATCGGTCCGGATGGATGTTCCGCGCTGGAGGTCTTCAGGATCCTGCCGCTTCGCTCCGGATGGAAGAAGATCGAAGATGCCGCTTGGAGAAGATGTTTGCCGGTCCGGATGTCCTCTTCTTGCCGGATAGGAGGAAGACTTTGGAGCCTCTTCTGGACCTCTTCAGCACCGGATTATGTATCGCCAACCCCCGCTTGGGTTGGATGAAGATCTTGGAGCCAGGACGGATCGGTGATACCTGGATGGTGAAGACAAGGTAGGAAGATCTTCAGGGGATTAGTGTTAGGTTTATTTAAGGGGGGTTTGGGTTAGATTAGGGGTATGTGGGTGGTGGGTTGTAATGTTGGGGGGGGGGTATTGTATGTTTTTTTTTACAGGCAAAAGAGCTGAACTTCTTGGGGCATGCCCCGCAAAGGGCCCTGTTCAGGGCTGGTAAGGTAAAAGAGCTTGTAACTTTTTTAATTTAGAATAGGGTAGGGAATTTTTTATTTTGGGGGGCTTTGTTATTTTATTAGGGGGCTTAGAGTAGGTGTAATTAGTTTAAAATTGTTGTAATATTTTTCTTATGTTTGTAAATATTTTTTTATTTTCTGTAACTTAGTTCTTTTTTATTTTTTGTACTTTAGCTAGTTCATTTAATTGTATTTATTTGTAGGAATTGTGTTTAATTAATTTATTGATAGTGTAGTGTTAGGTTAATTGTAGGTAATTGTAGGTAGTTTATTTAATTATTTTATTGATAGGGTAGTGTTAGGTTTAATTATATCTTAGGTTAGGATTTATTTTACAGGTAAATTTGTTATTATTTTAACTAGGTAACTATTAAATAGTTCTTAACTATTTAATAGCTATTGTACCTGGTTAAAATAATTACAAAGTTGCCTGTAAAATAAATATTAATCCTAAAATAGCTATAATATAATTATAATTTATAGTGTAGCTATATTAGGGTTTATTTTACAGGTAAGTATTTAGCTTTAAATAGGAATCATTTATTTAATAAGAGTTAATTTATTTCGTTAGATAAAAATTATATTTAACTTAGGGGGGTGTTAGTGTTAGGGTTAGACTTAGCTTTAGGGGTTAATCCATTTATTAGAATAGCGGTGAGCTCCGATCGGAAGATTAGGGGTTAATAATTGAAGGTAGGTGTCGGCGATGTTAGGGAGGGCAGATTAGGGGTTAATACTATTTATGATAGGGTTAGTGAGGCGGATTAGGGGTTAATAACTTTATTATAGTAGCGCTCAGGTCCGCTCGGCAGATTAGGGGTTAATAAGTGTAGGCAGGTGTCGGCGACGTTGAGGGGGGCAGATTAGGGGTTAATAAATATAATATAGGGGTCGGCGATGTTAGGGCAGCAGATTAGGGGTACATAGGGATAACGTAGGTTGCGGCGGTTTACGGAGCGGCAGATTAGGGGTTAAAAATAATATGCAGGGGTCAGCGATAGCGGGGGCGGCAGATTAGGGGTTAATAAGTGTAAGGTTAGGGGTGTTTAGACTCGGGGTACATGTTAGAGTGTTAGGTGCAGACGTAGGAAGTGTTTCCCCATAGGAAACAATGGGGCTGCGTTAGGAGCTGAACGCTGCTTTTTTGCAGGTGTTAGGTTTTTTTTCAGCTCAAACAGCCCCATTGTTTCCTATGGGAGAATCGTGCACGAGCACGTTTTTGAGGCCGGCCGCGTCCGTAAGCAACTCTGGTATCGAGAGTTGCATTTGCGGTAAAAATGCTCTACGCTCCTTTTTTGGAGCCTAACGCAGCATTTGATTAAACTCTCGATACCAGAGTTAAATTTATGGTGCGGCCAGAAAAAAGCCCGCGGAGCGTTAACAGCCCTTTTACCGCCGAACTCCAAATCTAGGCCTTAGTGTCTTTAATCTATAAAACATTGGGAGCTGCCATTTTGTAACTAAGGTTACCTTCTCTGCTGTGGCCAATTAGAGACAGTTTTAAATAGGTCACTAGAGTGTGCAGCCAATGACTGTGTGGAATATAACAGTGTTCTGGACTTCCATTTCTAACAGGAACTGAAAGCTCACAAATTTCAGAATAGAATTACAGAAAAATCAGACAAAATAAATAATGAAAGTATATTGCAGACTTTTTCATATAAACACAATTTATAATTTTATATTACAATCTTAAAGTGTGTAATGTCCCTTTAAATAGGAAAGGATATAGCTGCTTTGCACTATCCATTGAAAGTATAGGGTGTGCTAAATATACATAGGGTGCATTAAAACGCTTTGGTTAAACATTTTAACCAACAACTTGTGATACCAGATGGGGTGCTATTGATTGCGTGAGTGCAACATAATGAACAGAGCGTTAATAATTGCTCCACCTGTAATCTAAGCCTATTTCTTTATTTATCCTTTAATATTCTTTTTCCCTCCCCTTTTTTTTTCCTTTGGTGTAGAGATGTTCTTGTGTGTCAACAGAAGAGGAGAGTATTTCACTTTATTGTATTTAATAGCATGCTCTTTGATACATTGGACTCCATTTATTAAACAGTGAATGCAGCTTTGGAACCCAAGTGATTGACCACAAGCAGAAGGCAGCATTGTACAAGCAGGGAGGCCGGGCGAATGAGGTTTATGATAGCAAACCCAGCACTTGATAAATTGAGCCTATTGTTTTACCAACTTAAATGATTCACTGACACTCACATAATAGATTATTCACAATGAGATTGTTATAATATTTATTTTAATACTTGATAATTAGATTGTTTTCAGTTATTCAGTTCCTATCTTTTTTAATATGACATAAGCGTAATTTATCAGAAAAATCTTTGTTATATGAAATTTGGTTACTTAAATACTCACTCATACAAGGTCACTATTTTTAAAGAAATAATTTTTTGATTATCTTTATATAAAGGTATTTTTAACTTTACATGAAAAAAATACCCAACATGTATTTTTTAAGATAGATATTTCTTTTAAAAAGGTCACTTCTGAAGTTCTTAGTTCCACTATGACTGTATTTATTACTCATTCACTATGGTTCAAGAATACTCAATCCCTCTGCCACATGCTTGCAGTCTTCTCAAATATTTATCAAAGATGCATACATACGGTACCTCTGAAAATATTTCCTGCACAAAAGTCAGCAAACATTTTTTTTATTCCCAAAACAGATATCTTAAGGAAATATTAATGATACCAAAATACCAAAACTTAATGCACGGCTTATAATTTTATGCCAGTATCTCAATATTTTAAATATTTGCTTTCACTTTGATGTTGTTTCCTTATTAGGGGGTATGTTTTAGGCTTCCTTCGCTCGCAGCATGAAGAGGAGGATGCTGGGACACAGCATGTATCACATTCCAGAAAATACATGAAGCATTACAAAATGTTTCTGTGTATTTTCATGAGGGTGCTAAGTTATGAATGAGTCATCTTGTAACATAACAATTTGTCATTTAATTTTCCAAGAATTCACACCTGGCCTTAAAGTGAGCAAAAAAAAAAAAATATTATTCAGAATCCATTTTGCCTTCACCATGTCTGAAGCGTTATGATGCATAGGTGTTTAGACAGATATTTGAATGAGCACTGGGGAATTTCAGAAACCTTTTACTATTACCTCATTCTTAATGGACCACAGTCCCTTTCTTGTATTAAAAAAATGATGTTGTACACACAAAATGCCATTTTCATTTTTTAATTTTAAATATTATTTATGCTTGAATAAGATGGTTTTATTATGGTTTAAATATGGATTTATTTTCAATTTCAAATAAAATTAGGTAATTTACTGACTATGAACTACTATTTATTTTTATCAAGAATTGGGTTATACTGTGTTTCAACTGCAGTAAAAACAATAACAATATGTTTTCAGGGGGGCGGAACATGGCCAAGCTAGAGAATGGCAGCATAAAGATAAGCTGTGACACCATGCATGTATTTGCATCTTATTTTCTGCACACTAATGCCATTTATCACCCTATAAACAGGCCAGAGGTCTCCGAGATTATTCCCTGCAGAGAAACACCTAATTCCGGCAATAGATGCCTACGTATACTGGAGCAGTCCCCTCTGTGATCAACCACTCTAAAGGCCTTTCACCATCCGTCAAACATCACGTCACAGACCGGAGCGTATACTGAGAACCACAACAGGCTACTTACTATCTCCGAATAGTTACTGTCGCATTACAGGGTAAAACGGCCCATATGACTCCAACAGAGTGATTCAGACAGGCTGATTTGAGTCCGTGGATCTTGGCGGTAAGCACGGCCTTGTGGTCTAGCTCACAGGGATAACATTCATTTTACCAGGCACACTGGTGACACAAATTCCTAATGGCTCGCCAAGCAACTTTATTTCTACATCACAGCGGTATACTATATAACGAATTGCAGTACATATCAAGGTTTTATATATATTTTTTCCCACATATACATATGAATACAGAAGCTTATGCACAGAACCAGCAGCATTTTATAACCTCCATTTTCCCACAGTGATTCTTAATCAAGTGTAATATACCAAATATATCTACCACATTTCTACCTACTCCCACTCTCAAAAATACTGCTGTACCTTACAATTTTGAGTCACTGTCTGCCTCATATAGTTAATACCTGGAAAACCACTGAGCCTCTATATCTAGACAACTTGACGTATCCTACTGTACACTAATTAAAAAGCTACTGTACCCAGAATAAACAAGCACTGTGTGTAGCAACTGCCCTCCTGCTGTACCAGATCAGCCCCTTACTAACACAGATAAACAGCCATACAAATAAGAGGATCTTGGAACCTTTTACCACACACAGCCTACCTAACACCCTTGCCCTATGAAGGGGCAATATAACATATATTAGAAAGTAATATCAGGTTATCATGGACTCTGCTATCTGCCTCTAGACTTTTTTTCTCTCGAGGAAAAGCATGTTTCACTATACTGTGACATGAAACAGCACACAGAATATTTGCAATCCCAGAAAGACATAGTCCAAGGTCTTATGGACCACGTTGAAAACTTAGAGAACAGAAGCAGGAGAAACAACATGAGAATCAGGGAGATTCTGAAATCTGTGGAACCAACAGCTCTCCACAGCTACTTGCAGGATTTTTTCAGAACAGTGAAAGGCACCCCTACATCTGAAGAAATACCCATTGAGTGTGCCCACAGAGCCCTATGGCCTAAACCTTCTAACAAAGCCCCCCCAAGAGACGTAATTACAAAGCTTCTCTCCTTTAAAGACAAATAGGACATCTTGAAGTACTCTAGAGCCAATCACCCATAAACACACACGGGTATTGAAATCAATATCTTTTCTGACCTGTGCCTTACTACATTGCAGAAAAAGGAAGGACTTGAAATTCATTAAAGCTGTATTAAGAGAAAATAAAATCCCATATAGAAGGGGTTTTCCTACCAGCATAATTGCTACTAATGACAATAATACAGTAGTATTTTGTTTGCCCCCTCCCCAAATTAAACAATGCATTAGCATAAGGCACACCCTTCTAATCCTGATTACACCAAAGCCCTAGATCATGCAAAGACTAACCTACTTCACTATCTACAAGAACACCAGAAAAAAAGCCTTATACTTGAAACAACAATTTTTCGAACAGGGCGACAAAGCAGGTAAACTACTAGCCCGTGCTATCACCCGCAAAAAATTCAAGTCATATATACTCGATATCTTTGATAAAAATGGGGTAAAGCAGCAGAATGGGAAAGCCATAGTGAACACTTCTAGGGAATACTACAAAGTGCTCTATAATATCTGACCAGATATTAAAACATAAGGTGGAAAGGATCCTCTAGAACATAACATATTCCCTACACAGACATATTAAGTAGCTAATACTATCATTATCTACAGAAGAATCTGACTCATTGTTGTCACCATTCACATTAACTGAGATTCTTAAGGCAATTCTTATCTGAGAAAAGTCCAGGAGCTGACAGGTTAGGCCCCAAATACTATAAAACCTTTCCTCAACTCCTAGCACCACATCTGCTGAACATGTTCAATCATCTCTCGGACAGGGCATCCCTCCCAAGCACAATGTCAGAGGCACCCATCACTGTGTTGTCTAAACCGGGCAAACCCACCACAAAACCCGGCAATTTTCTGCCCATATCTCTCCTTCAACACCGATATTAAAGTCTGAGATAAATTGTTAGCCAACAGATTAAAGTTTCTGCCTAAATGAATATCAACAGATCAGATAGGGTTTATCCAAGCCAGAGAAGCTAGAGATAATACTCTTAAGGTAATACAACTAATCATCTATGCACAAAACCACACTATCCCACTCTCTTTATTATCAACTGATACTGAAAAGGTCTTTGACAGGGTCAATTGGTCATTCATGCGATCCCCATTACACAAGATTAATTTCGGCCCTAAATAAGTTTTTTTCTCTATACTCTAAATGCTAAGGTTAGGGTGGACAGTTTTCTGTCAGACTCATTCTTGATAAAAAATGGCACAAGACAGGGATGCTCAATGTCTCCCCTCCTATTTGCCCTGACTATTGAAGTACTGGCTAGCAGGATACGTTTAAATCTGAAGGTTGAAAATATTACAATGGAGAACAAGGAATATAAACTTGCCATGTACACAGATGATGTACTGCTAACTTTAACCAATAAGGCCTCATCCTTACCAGTGGAACTAGAGGAATTTGAAGAATATTTTAGAGTGTCTGAATTTCATCTAAACTTGTCTGAACTTCTTAACATCTCAGAGTCACCAACTAGTATAGAGCAGCTGCATAAAATCTGCCCCATTAAAATAGTGCACTATGAACTCAAATATTTGGGAATCCTTCTTAAACCTCAGATAAAATACTTAGTAGATCTAAATGATAAGATATTAAGAGAAGACCTCTCGAACTGGAAAAACAAATTAATTTCATGGCTAGGCCATGTTAATGTTTCGAAGATGAATGTATTGCCCAGAGTCCTATACATTTCCCAAACTATCCCTCTACTACCAACTATTCTGTATATATAAAACATCCAAAAAATCAATTGAAGACTACATTGGGCAGGGAATAAGACCTGGAATTAATAAACAAACATTATACCTACCGTGTGACACAGGGGGCCTAGGTGTTCCTAACCTCTCAGTATACAGGCAAGCCATCTTATTGCAACGACTTGTAGAATGGTGCCACAATCTAATCCATAAGGCTTGGATACAACTGGACAGCAACATTTTACATAGAGGAATTGTGGGTGCATTGACATGGATAACAACTTCCCAACATACCAATCCGATCAATAATTATATATTGCTGAAAGAGGTCTTTAATGCATGTTAAAGGATCACACATATAAAATGTAACATATCTACCCTTTGTTCTCCATTGACACCTATCCGTCACAACCCAGAAATTGGAATAGATACCCTTGCTACTGTGCCTTGCTCAGTACATTCTTTAGTTCACACCGCCTTTTACAATGCCATCTCTGAGCTGAGTTTAAGAAATGGGACCCATTACTTTTTACATAATGGTTCCGTTATGCTCAGCTTTCCCATTTTTTTTCTATCCACAAAAATAAATCCTCCCTTACCAGATTATTAGCACCATATGAAAAGCTATGCATAACGTCAGAAATACCGCAACATTTAATATCTATCATCTACAAACTACTTTTAACCAATGAGGGACAACTTCTTTATTATATACATGGCTGGAACAGGGAGTTGAGGCATGATATAGAGGCTATGGATTGAAAAAGAAAAACATCTGTTTTGGCCAGAATCCAGGAAACCCACTATAAGTTCCTGAGTAGATGGTATTTCACACCTTCCAGGTTAAAAAAGATGTACCCCCACTCCGGGGGAAGCTGATGGAGGGGCTGTGGAGTGGAGGGGTCCCTATTTCATATTTTGTGGCAATGCCCCGACCTCAGCTCTTACTGGGAAGAAGTCTTTACAGAGATGAGCAGAGTGCTTGGGATCACTATAGATTCTAACCCTGACCTCCTACTTTACCATAACCTTCCTAAAATACCTGATAAAGCAAAGGCTTTATTATTTTAAGTTAAGCTGAATGGTGCTAGAGGAATAATCCTTAGATAAATATAAAAAGACTGCACATTTTGATAGTGGAAGTAATTTGGATAGTTATTAAAAACAAAAAACAAAATCCATGCTCTATCTCAGGGGGTTTTCAAACCTGTCCTAAGGCCTACCTAACAGGCCAGAGTTTCAGGATTACCTTGGGTGAGAGTAGGTTAAAAACAATGTTTACTAATCAGCTGATTATTTCATGTGTGCTCTGTTCAGATATCCTGAAAATCAGGGAGGCCTTAGGACAGGTTTGAAAACCCCTGCTCTGTCTGGATCATAAAAGTTTATTTCTGACTTTAGTGTCCCTTAAATTTTAAAAAAGACTTTCCAACTTACTTATTATCAGATTGACCTCCTTATCTTTCCTTTCCATGAGAACATACAAAGGTTTGCTCAGGAGTGTGCATGTGTCTTGAGCACTTCTGACAGCAACTTGTGCAATAATGTCTGTTATAATTATATACACATAGTTCTTAAAACACATACACTCTCCTGAGACTACCATAGTATGCCCTTATGTAAAGGGTATACATTTCAGTTACATTTGAAAAAATAAGAACATTTTAACATTTTGTAAAATTGTTCTGTCTTTATGAATCATGAAACTTTCATTTTTACGTTCACATCCCTATAGGCAACAAACTAAACAGATTTGTTTAATGTTTAAAAGAATTAGTGGTGTCATCAATAGTATTGCTCCCCATTTAAAGCATTTAGAGCAATTAACAGAAATGTTTTGTAAGCGGATGTAACACTAGATAGCAAAATTATCAATAAAAGCCTAGATTACAAGTGGAGCACAGAAATATTAGTGCTCTTATTCTTGTGCTCATATTAAAAGTTGAAAGTAAAAAGTTAGCGCTCAAGTGAAAGGCTAGGGTGCCCTAACATCTTGAGGTCAGATAGTGTGGCCGTACTAACTCTCTTTTCCTATAGACTATTATAGAGCACGTTAAAAAAGCCTCTTGTGACTTTTGTTCGCATGCTAACTTAAAAAACCACTAGGCCAACTGCGCTAAAGCCAAACGTGCATTAAGAAATACTTGAAATAGTATTATTGTTTATTCAGAAGAAAATGTTATTTTTATTTTAAATATATTTTATATATAGATATATATCTATATATCTTTAGCTATATATCTCTATCTATCTATCATCTATCTATCTATCTATCTATCTATCTATCTATCTATCTATCTATATATATATATACACAGTCATGGCCAAAAATATTGGCACCCCTGCATTTCTGTCACATAATGCACCACTTCACCCAGAAAATTGTTGCAATTACAAATGTTTAGGCATTTTCATGTTTATTTCTTTTGTTTGTATTGGTATAACACAAAAAAGTGGAGAAAAAAAAGCCAAATCTGACACATTCCACGCAAAACTCAGAAAATGGACTGGACAAAATTATTGGCACCTTCTCAAAATTGTAAGAAATAATTGCATTCCAAGTTTATGATGCTCCTGTAATTTGTAATTAAACTCACCTATATCAATTAACAGGTGCTGACAATATAGAAATTACACCGGCAACCAGAGAAAAAGGTGAAAAATGTATTCAACCTTTCTGTTGTGTGCCTCTGGTTTGCCACACTGAGCATGGAGAAGAGAAAGAGCAGCAAAGAATTGTCTGAGGATTTGAGAACAAAAATTGTGGAAAAGCATGGACAAGTCCATCTCCAGATATCTTAATGTTCCTGTGTCCACTGTACGCAACATTGTCAAGAAGTTTATAGCCCATGGTACTTTAGCTAATCTCCCTGGATGTGGACGAAAGAGAAAAATTGATCAAAGATTGCAATGAAGGATTGTTCGAATGGTGGATAAAGAACCTCAATCAACTTCCAGACAAAATCAAGCTGACCTTCAGGCACAGGGTACAAATGTGTCAGCTCACACTATATGTTGCCATCTGAATGAAAAGGGACGCTATGGTAGGAGACGCAGGAGGACCCCACTGCTGATACAGAAACATAAAAAAGCCAGATTGGAGTTTGCCAAAACTTACCAGAGGAAGCCAAAATCCTTTTGGGAAAATGTGCTGTGAACAGATAAAACAAAATTACAGTTTTTTGGTAAAGCCCATCATTCTATCATTTTCAGAAAAAAAAATGAGGCTTTTAAAGTAAAGAATACAGTCCCTACAGTAAAACATGGTTGCAGTTCACTGATGTTTTGGGGTTGCTTTGCTGTTTCAGGCATTGGATGTCTTGACTGTGTGCATGGCATTATGAAATCTGAAGACTACCAAAGAATTCTGTAGTGCAATCTAGGGCCCAGTGTCTGAAAGTTGGGTCTCCATCAAAGGTCATGGTTCAGCAATCTGGCAATCCCATAGAGCACCTGTGGAGAGATCTCAAAACAGCAGTTGGGAAAAGGAACCCTTCCAATCTGAGAGACCTGGAGCAGTTGGCGAAAGGAGAGTGGTCCAAAATTCCAGTAGAGAAGTGTAAGAAACTCATTGATGATTAAAGGAAGCAATTGATTTCAGTTACTTTTTCCAAGGGGTGAGTGACCAAATATTAAATTGAGGGAGACAATAATTTTGTCTAGTCCAGTTTTGGAGTTTTGCGTGGAATGTGTCAGATTCTGCTTTTTTTTCTCCACTTTTTTGTGTCATACCAATACAAACAAAATAAATAAACATGAGAATGCCTAAACATTTGTAATTGCAACAATTTTCTGGACGAAGTGGTGCATTATCTAACAGAAATGCAGGGGTGTCAATATTTTTGGACATGACTGTTTATGTATATATGTATATATATATATATATATATATATATATATATATATATATGTACAGTATCTCACAAAAGTGAGTACACCCTTCACATTTTTGAAAATATTTTATTATACCTTTTCATTTGACAATGTAAAGTTGTGAGTGTACAGCCTGTATAACAGTGTAAATTAGCTGTCCCCTCAAAATAACTCAACACACAGCCATTAATGTCTAAACCGTTGGCAACAAAAGTGAGCACTCCCCTACGTGGAAATGTCCAAATTGGGCCCTATTAGCCATTTTCCCTCCCCGATGTCAGGTGACTAGTTAGTGTTACAAGGTCTCAGGTGTGAATGGGGAGCAGGTGTGTTCAATTTAATGTTATCACTCTCACACTCTCTCATACTGGTCAATGGAAGTTCAACATGGCACCTCATGGCAAAGAACTCTCTGAGGATCAGAAAAAAAGAATTGTTGCTCTTCATAAAGATGGTCTAGGCTATAAGAAGATTGCCAAGACCCTGAAACTGAGCTGCAGCACGGTTGGCAAGACCATACAGCGGTTTCACAGGACAGGTTCCACTCAGAACAGGCCTCGCATGGTCTACCAAAGAAGTTGAGTGCACGCGCTCAGCGTCATATCCAGAAGTTGTCTTTGGGAAATAGATGAATGAGTGCTGCCATCATTGCTGCAGAGGTTGAAGGGGTGGGGGTCAGCCTGTTAGTGCTCAGACCATACGCTGCACACTGCATCAAATTTGTCTGAATGGCTGTCGTCCCAGAAGGAAGCCTCTTCTAAAGATGATGCACAAGAAAGCCTGCAAACAGTTTGCTGAAGACAAGCAGACTAAGGACATGGATTACTTTAACCATGTCCTGTGGTCCGATGAGACCAAGATAAACTTATTTGGTTCAGATAGTGTCAAACGTGTGTGGCGGCAACCAGGTGAGGAGTACAAAGACAAGTGTGTCTTGCCTGCAGTCAAGCATGGTGGTGGGAGTGTCATGGTCTGGGCCTGCAAAAGTGCTGCCAGCACTGGGTAGCTACAGTTCATTGAGGGAACCATGAATGCCAACATGTACTGTGACATACTGAAGCAGAGCATGATCCCCTCCCTTCGGAGACTGGGTCGCAGGACAGTATTCCAACATGATAATGACCCCAAACACACCTCCAAGACGACCACTGCCTTGCTAAAGAAGCTGTGGGTAAAGGTGATTGACTGGCCAAGCATGTCTCCAGACCTTAATCCTATTGAGCATCTGTGGGCATCCTCAAACGGAAGGTTGGGGAGCGCAAGGTCTCTAACATCCACCAGCTCCGTGATGTTGTCATGGAGGAGTGGAAGAGGACTCCAGTGGCAACCTGTAAAGCTCCGGTGAACTCCATGCCCAAGAGGGTTAAGGCAGTGCTGGAAAATAATGGTGGCCACACAAAATATTGACACTTTGGGCCCAATATGGACATTTCTACTTAGGGGTGTACTCACTTTTGTTGCCAACGGTTTAGACATTAATGGCTGTGTGTTGAGTTATTTTGAGGGGACAGCAAATTTACATGGTTATACAGGCTGAACACTCACTACTTTACATTGTAGCAAAGTGTCATTTGAAAATATATATTAAAATATTTACAAAAATGTGACGCGTGTACTCACTTTTGTGAGATACTGTGTATATATATATATATATATATATATATATATATATATATATACATACATACATACATATACTGTACATAAATCGCATACATTCCCAAATAAAAAGACAGAGAATAAATGGATAACATTTAAAATTGTGTCAAATAAATATACACATCATCACATACCACATGGTTATAAAACTAAAGCCAATGTGGCTAAATAAAAATGTGTTAAGAGAAATTAGGAAAAACCATAGGGCGTTTAAATTATTCAAAGAAAATAGTACAGACTCAACATTCAAAATATATAAGGAATGTAACAAAGCATGCAAAAAAGCAATCAAATTGGTCAAAATCGTCGAACCCTAAAAGGTATGTAACCGGCAAAAAATTTAAAAAGGAAAATATAAGTACATTAAAATGCGAGAAAGGTAGCATGATTAAAAGTGACAGGGAGAAGGCTGCGATACTAGCACTGTTATTGCCAAACTTCCACTCTTCATTATCCTCAGGCCTACTACCCCAGCATTGGCGTAAACTGATGTGGTGCCACTTTTTAAAATGGGAAGCAGGGCTGATCAAGGTAGCTATACACTAGTTAGTGTGAAATCGGTATTGGAAGGATACTATGAGGAAGTAAGAAGATATATAGATAAAGGGGAATCAGTTGATGTGATATACTTGGATTTTGCAAAGCTTTTGATACAGTGCCACATAAGAGATTATTATAAAAAATTAAAGGGAAACAAGTCAAAATAAACGATTATGATTCAGAAAGAGCATGCAGTTTAAGACACTTTACAATTTACTATGATCAAATTATGCACAGTCTTTTTATATTCACATTTTTTATGGAACAAGATACTACTGAGCATGTGCACAAGCTCACAGGGTATACGTATACTAGTCTGTGATTGGCTTATGTATGTCACATGATACAGGGGCCCTTGTTAATTATGCAATTCCACTGCATTAAGTGGTCCTTTAAGGGACTAGGAATAGCTAAAAATGTTAGCTCATGGATTAATAAGTAGATAAAGGATAGGGAGCAATGAGTAATAGTAAATGGATCATACTCAGATTGGTAATTAGTGGAGTCCCCCAATGATCAGTACTGGGCCCTGATTTTTTTTTTTAAATAGAGTTACTTGGAGCAAGGGTTAAATAGCAGCACTGCTATATTTTTGAAGATGATACAAAGTTGCGTAAGGTCATTAGGTCAGGGCAGGGTGAAATTGCTTTACAAGGGGATTTACAAAAATTAGAAGAATGTGCAGAAATGGAAAATTATATTTAATACTGGAAAATGTTAGGTTCTATATTTTGGAAGTAAAAATAAGCAGGCAACCTATTATTTAAATGGGACTAGACTTAGCAAAACAGAGGAGGAAAGGGATTTTGGCATACTTATAGATAACAGGCTAAAAATGGGTGCACAATGCAGGGCAGCGGCTTCTAAGATATTAGCATGTATAAAAAAGAGGAAGAGGCATTGATGAAAGGGAGGAAGGCATCATTTTGTCCCTATATTAATCCCTTGTAACTTTGAGTATGGAGTGCAGTTCTGGGCATCAATCTTAAAAAAAGACATTGCAGACATAGAAAAATTTCAGAGAAGGGCAAAAAAAACTAATAAAAACTTATAAGGAGAATGGAGAATTTAAACTATGAAGAAAGGTTATCCAAAAAGGAGTTTAAGAGGTGATATGATTACTCCTAGGAAATTGTTTCTTACAATAGGTCACAATTTAATGCTGGAGGAAAAGGAGATTAGATTTACAGCAACTTATTTTTTTTTTCACTGTAAGAGCAATCAAATTGTGGAACTCATTGCCTAAGGAGGTAGTGAATGTCAAAACCATAGATAATTTTTTTTTTTTTTAAATGGCTTAAAAACATTTCTGGCTAGAAACAGAATTCAGGGATATGAATGCTTGTGTTAAATTTGTTAAATGGTATTAATTTAAGCTCAGTTGGAACTTTTATATTGTAAATCAAGTAAGATCTGTATAGGTTTAACTCAATGGACTTCTGTCTTCTTTCAAACTCATTTACTATGTTACTATGGCCCCTATTTAACAAGGTCTGGCGGACCTGATCCGACACTGCGGATCAGGTCCGCCAGACCTCGCTGAATACGGAGAGCAATACTCTCTCCATATTCAGCATTGCACCAGCAGCTCACAAGAGCTGCTGGTGCAACTCCGCCCCCTGCAGACTCGCGGCCAATGGGCCGCCAGCAGGGGGGTGTCAATCAACCCGATCGTACTCGATCGGGTTGAATTGCGGCAATGTCTGTCCGCCTGCTCAGAGCAGGCGGACAGGTTATGGAGCAGCGGTCTTTGTGACCACTGCTTCATAACTGCTGTTTCTGGCGAGTCTGAAGACTCGCCAGAAACACGGGCCGCCATAAATACAAAACACAGTAGTATGATTATGCATAGCACCTCGGAGGGTGTAAAATATATTTATCCAGAAGGAGAATTTATGCAGTGGCTACTCACAAGGTGTATCCTTAATCATATGAGGTGAGTCAGATGCACAGGAGTAGGGCACTAAAGGACCGTCCCGTCCTTTAGTGCATCTTTATGCACCTGAGGAAACGGTCACATACAGACCGAGAAACGTTGTGCTTAATAACGTTTTTTTTATTGCAACTAGAGACTTTTGCCGCGAACTTCTTTTGTTATTTATGCAGCTAATGCTCTTTACCTTATGGTATATATAATTATCTATCTATCGATCTTTACCACTTGATACAATTGCCCGGTATACATTTATCCTGGTAGTGACTCTATCTTGTGAGCATATATCCCACATTTGTATCCGGAGCTCACTGCAGTCCTGTCAGCTGTTTGGAGTACGGAGAACCATCTAAGCCGACACAGTCTACCTGAAGCAAGAGGACGGATTTGACTAATCACCTTACGACATTGGAGTGGGAGTTAGCTGGATGACTCTGAGGGTCCAGGAGGCTATTGTGACACTTCTCAAGTGTCTGATATCTTGTGAGTATATTTCGACTTGCAACATTAACGTTTCTGATCCTACTGATTTGTGCACTATGTTGGCGCCTTCTTCTGTTTCACTTTACATAATCATTTCAATAAGCATGTTAAAAATAACGTGGCAATCTCCACCTTGAACACTGCATTAAGACTGTTTGAATTTCCAGACTTTTACAAGTCATCAAAGTTCATCACGGTATATAAAATGCAGAGTGTAGCACCAGAATGTGTGTTGCAGTCTGCAAAGTCCTATATCCTGTATCTTTAGAAATGACCTCACTTCAGGATTAGCGCTATTTATACCCCTCTCTTTATTCTCTTTAAACCTATATATGTATTTAAATTTATAAGCAGCAAAAATTGCCTACTAAAATCACCTATGCTTTTAAATTAAAATTGGGACCTTAGCCACACAATCTAGTCGGTTGTGTTTATTGACTGTTTATCGGCTCCAGAAAAAAAGTCACCCACTTTAGTGGAAATTTGAAAATCTATGTAATCAATCTTAAGTACGTTCACTTATCAAAAATACAGATAATATATAAAATGTAACAAGCATCACGGCAGGAGGTCTGAAGTCAGTGGGGTGATTTGAACCCCCAAATGCTCCCCTGAGGTATTGCATGCCTGGTTTACTAAAGGACCCCCTCAGTTTAAGGTGCCATTGACTTGGATTACAACAGGAATCAGCAAAAAGACTATATCTAGTATTGTTTACTAAATGTATCCTTGTCTTTATGGGACTATGTTTCTCATTCTACATGATGATCTATTGGGTATGATGTATATCTGCAACCTATATTCATAATATGTACATAATTACAGGAGCTTTTAAAGCCATTTGTGTTATTTCTTGGACATTGCAGCAGCTTTAAGTGAAGCAGATACTACTTGTCTATTTCAGTGCCCAGTGGCAATATATTATATTTACCTGAGAAAATGTACCCAATACATGTAGAATATAAACTTACATATTACTCAACATTTATTTTATTTACCTTGCTTCTTTGGGGGATATAATTATAATATTCTTAACAAAGTTTATAGGCTTACATCACTTATATATGCAGCCCATGAATGTCTGAGATACATGCATCAAGCTTAACCTTTATTTTTATACTGACATAACTACTGTTTTTTACATCAAAACCTAACTTACAAAACCCAGCAGAGATTACACTGACTGAAACAATAAATTGGAACTGCCTAACCATCTATTTCTATGTCCTACTATACCTTGCTAACCAGACCACTAGCATCCGGGAGTTGCTACCAGACCAGCCTATCACTGTGTATATAGCAACTTCTTAAACTCAAGGCACCTCATTTCTACTTCTATGTATAATTACTATTCCAATCAGAGGGGATTTGTTTGTTTGTTTGTGTTATTTTTTTCTTTTTTTTTTTTCTTTCTTGTCCATTACTGTTTTGGCCCGGTTGGCCTCTTCTGTTGTTTTACTTGGTTTTTATCTTCTCACAGTATCTCTAAAATGACAGCAAATTTTATATTACACCTTAACCCCACTAATTCTCAATACTTGGTCTACTCCATACGGGAACCCCCAAACTCCCTCCATAAAATGCAATTCTTAATAAACTACTGCATGGGCGGGAAGCAAAGGTTTATGCTCCTATATGCATAAGCCGCTAGAATAACCTACTTGTACATTCCCAGGGTCACAACTATTAGAAGGGATAACCATAAATTATACACAGACCTTCCCCCACCCGGGAATAGATACCGTACACTTATCTTAGGATGTCCAAGGACCTGAACTGATAAGATCAATTTTTAGACAGGGTTTACTGTTACAGCAATGGTGCTTGTCAGGATTGGAGTCACACTACTTGCTATTGGTATTACACTGACATTGCGGTGGTCTGTATGAAACGCTAAACAACTGAACGGGGTACATCCCTATTAAGTGCCATTCTGATTCTTATTAGCTTAGCATAAGTGCTCATACACCAATCTATAGCAGTACAATATATATATAGCTCGCAGATCTTCATATCTAGTTTATGGATAGGATTGATTACTGTGTGTTTGTTTGTTTTTGTTTTAGGTAAAGTTAATATAAAACCTCCAATATTGTGGTACAAACATGTATTTCTCAGAACACTCTTGAACCCATTGAAAATTTCCCAATTTTAACTGTGTTCTACACTTTTACAAATATGCCAACGTAGGATATCTTGATTCAATGTATTGTCATCTCTATCCTTCCACTCACCTTGCGAGGTGGGCTGATGATATAAATTGCTTTGTTGTACCCTTTATTGGTTATAAATAAAATAAAAAAAAAAAAAACAAAGTTTATAAATGCTCCTCATAGTTAAGTCTGGTGTAGCTACTAAGGTCTAGATTACGAATGGAGCGCAAATTAGTGTTCACGCTCATGTTAACTTCACTAGACAGAGGCTTTTTGTGCATGTCGAGTTGCAGTCGTATTTCAAGTTGAAATGAAACAGTTTTTGCGACATCGTAAACCTAACACGCTCAAAAATTATTGTAACCACGTTATCTTCTTCTACCATAGAGGTCAATGGAGCGTGAAAGATGCAAAAAAAAAAAACTTACACCCATAGTTGTTTGCTAACCTGACCACATATATTCAAGACCCCTAAACCCAACATGAATAATTAATATTTTACATTCCAATATTCTCCACAGAATATGTTATTGAAATCTTACATATAAAATAGAACAAAAATGATTAAAAAATGATTAAAAATGATTAAAAATACCTTAAAATATACTGATATTGTCTAAGGATTATTTAGAATATTATACAGTATGTTTAATAATTGTTATTAATTTTTAAAAAATATTTTATATGTAAGATTTCAATAACATGCCTTGAGATTACAAAATTTTCATGTTGTAAAACCTAATGCTCAAAATGCATATTTTTCATTCCTATGTTCTTCACTTAGAAAAGTGTACTTTTTATAAATATATATATATATCTGATACTGTTCATGTAAAATACTTTACATATCTATACCAATATATCTATAGGAATAGATATATAGGTATATATGTATTTATCTATCTATCTATCTATGTATTGATCTTTAATTCTTCAGGGTTTTGGCAATCTTTTCCTTAGGAAGATGACAGTAATATTGGTATAAATTTGTATACCTTTTGGGCCAGATTACAAATGAAGCGCAAACGTTTGTGTGCAAGTGATAAGGGGTTTGTTGAGGGTGTTTGTGCTTGTCGGGTTTACTGCTCGTATTACGAGTTGAAAGTAAATGTGATCGCTTGAGCAACATCATGATTTACTCTATAATAAATCCTGTGTCCTCTGAGCGCTGGTTAACTGTTTTGCAAAAGAAAAAAGTGTCACAAAACACATCAAAAATACATTACAAAGTGCAGTTACACTCATAATAACACAATAAAATTATTAAAACATAATATTGCACACAAAAGTTAAAAGGGCTCAAAGATATGAGGAGTTAGGTGTTAGAAGAAAAAAAAAAGCGGCAAAGGGCTTTAACTTAGAGATATATAGTTACATATACATGTCTAAAGATGTAAATCTTTGGGAAGTATGGAAAATGCAAAAAAACTAACAAAATTAGTCATTATTTCACATTCCAATGTTCTGCACATAGCAGAATATGTTCTATGTATTTATAAATAGATGTTCCTATATATCTATACCTATAAAACACAACAAAACATAGAAACAAAGCGCACTCCTTCTATGTTTTATATGCCTGTTTTGCAGCACCCAGGGCATTGGAGTATTTGTTAGCTTGGAGTGCAATCTGCTTCTAATTTGTATCTATACCTATATATAATCATGTATATACAGTGTATATATATATATATATATATATATATATATGTATAAATATATAATGTACCAAAATACCATCATATATATGGAGACATATGTATTTATGATTAAATATAACATATTCTGTTATGTGAAGAAAACTGGAATGTGAAATATTCATATTTTCATGTCGGATTAGCGCACTTGAGAAGATGCAATGGGGTTTGCTTGCGAGTAGGGTGTTAGTTTTTCCCCCACTTTTTTTGCTCCATTGACTTCTATGATGGAACACGTGAACGTGCACGTGATATTCTAACTTCGGCTTTTTGGGCTTGTCGGATTAGCACGCGAGCGAAAACATTTAACTTTCAACTCATAATACAAGTGCAACCCGACAAGCCCAGAAAGTCGAACTCTAAAGAGACAGGACACCACAAGATTTTATTTCATGATTTGGTTAGAACATACGATTTTAAACAACATATTAATTTACTTCTATTATCAAATTTGCTTCATTTTCTTGTTATCCTTTGCTGAAGGAACAGCATTGCACTACCAGCAGTTAGATGAACACATCTAGTTAGCCAATCATAAGAGACAAATGTGTGTCTAAAGACCGCTGCTTCATACCTTGTCCGCCTGCTCTAAGACCGCGGACAGAAATCAACCCGATTGAATACGATCGGGTTGATTGAGACCCCCTGCTAGCAGCCAATTGGCC
The DNA here is from genome assembly GCF_027579735.1 of Bombina bombina. Lineage (NCBI taxonomy): Eukaryota > Metazoa > Chordata > Amphibia > Anura > Bombinatoridae > Bombina > Bombina bombina. Next base: position 613,335,107 of record NC_069503.1, on the reverse strand, counting down.
GCAAATCTGCACGGGGCGGCATTGCACCAGCAGCTCACAAGAACTGTTTGTGCAATGATAAATGCCGACAGCGTATGCTGTCAGCATTTATCGATATGTGGCGGACATGATACACTACATCGTATCATGCCCACTCGCATATTAATAAATATACCCTATAATATTAAGTTCTGGAATTATTATTTTTTTAAATGTTTATAGTTTATTTTTAAATAACCCTATTAATGCCTACTGCTGTTAAGTTGTGTATGTAAATGTGTATTCAATAGTTTATTAGGTTATGTGTAAGATTGTATACTTGAGTAACAATTGTTTGCAGTTTTCCCGTTATGTTTTAATTTTTTTAATTTTTAAAACTTTTACTGTTGAAAATTAGTATTTTCTTATATCATTTATTTAACTATTACTACTCAATTATTAGCTAATATGTAGATTTTAGATCTTCTCTGGGGCCTCCCTGATATGTTTAATACTAATTTTAACTCCATTAACCCAGAAGTATATGAGTAATATGAGATTCAAGAGTGGCCTCAAAAATAGACGGAATGCATTAAAGTTACAAAATAGAGGTTTATAATATGATGTGCTATGTTGTTTTACAGACGTTTTGGTGCTTTCAATCTTGTACATTATTATGTCATGTATATGTGACTGTTTTATATTGTTGCAGTGAAAACTGTCTGTAACAACTTTAGAACCTCAATAAACATCTAATTAATAATAAACTGTAACAAGCATAATTTAAGATAACATAATCTAAATTATTATTTTTGTTCGATGGGAGTTACGAATAATACAAAAAAATTTAATAATAGTAGTCAAAAAAAGACCATGGGACCTATTTATGAAATGCCTGTCGGACACGATCCGACAGTGCGGATCATGTCCGACAGACCTCGCTAAATGCAGAGAGCAATATGCTCTCCGCATTTAGCATTGCACCAGCAGCTCTTGTGAACTGCTGGTGCAACGCCGCCCCCTGCAGATTTGCGGCCGCTAGCAGGGGGTGTCAATCAATCTGATCGTATTCGATTGGGTTGATTTCACGCGATCTCTGTCCGCCTCCTCAAAAAATACCTGTCAATTGGCTAGATTACAAGTGTTGCGGTATGGCTTTTAACGCTGAAATATATGGCCATTCCAGCGTATAGCTGTAACGCAAGCATTTTAGCCTGTAACGCAATGTCCATTCTGCACTCAAAAAAATGATGTTTTGGTGCTGGTCCGGCAAAATTGCTTGTGTTACAGCCTATACCGACACGATCCATACCGCCATCTGAGAGCAGTAGTTATAGATATTGCGAAACAAAAATGTTTCACAAAACTCATAACTAAAATGTTACAAAATACACTAACACCCATAAACTACATATTAACCCCTAAACCGCCACCCTCACGCATAGCAAACACTATTTAAAACTTATTAACCCCTAATCTGCCACCCACCCTCATTGCGACTATTAAATAAACCTAATAGTCCCTAATCTGCCGCCCACCCACATTGTCAACACTATAATAAAGCTATTAACCCCTCCCCAAAAGCGCAGCTACTATAATAAAGTTATTAACCCCTAAACCCTGCCAATATAATAAAGTTATTAACCGCTAAACCTCCGGCCTACCACATCGCCACCACTAAATAAACCTATTAACCCCTAAACCACCGGCCCCCCACATCACAACACACTAAATTAAACTATTAACCCCTAAATCTAACACCCCCTAACTTTAAATTAAAATTACAATATAACTTTATTTAAACAAATAAAACTTACCTGTGAAATAAAAATAAACCTAGCATTAAACTATAAATTAACCTAACATATCTATTCTAATAAAATAAAAAAAATACTACCAATTAAAAACCTAAATTACAAAATTTAAAAATCCTAACACTACGAAAAAAAGATGAAGATAGAAGACCTAAAATGGATGAAGGCTTCGCCGCCTGGATGAAGAATTCTCGCCGCCTGTATGAAGATGGATGTCTGGACTTCAGGAACCGTGAGTAGATATTCTGGGGTTAGTGTTATGGGTTTTTTTTTTCTTTTTTTTGGGTGTTTTTAGGTTAAGTCTTTCGGCTTTTGTAAAAGAGCTGAATACCATTTTAAGGGCAATGCCCATACAAATGCCCCTTTAGGGGCAATGGGTAGTTTAGGTTTTTATTTTGGGGGGTTGGTTGGGTGGTGGGTTTTACAGTTGGGGGGACTTTGTTTTTTTTTACAGGTAAAAGAGCTGTCCTTTTAAGGGCTATTGGTAGTTTATAGTAGGCTAGGGGGTGTTTATTTGGGGGGCTTTTTTAATTTTATAGGGCTATTAGATTACTTGTAATTGTTTTTATTTTTGATAATTTAGTTTATTATTTTTTGTAAGCGTAGTGTTTTTTATTTTTCGTAATTTAGTGTATATTATTTTTTGTAATTTTAGATTTTTAATTTTTTTTGGTAGTAAATTTGTAATTTAGGTTTTTAATTGGTAGTATTTTTTAATTTTATTAGAATAGTTATGTTAGGTTAATTTTATTAGTTTTTATTTATTTAAATATAGTTATATTGTAATTTTAATTTAAAGTTAGGGGGGTGTTAGGTTTATGGGTTAATAGTTTAATTTAATGTTTTGCGATGTAGGGGGGCAGCGGTTTAGGAATTAATTGGTTTGTTTAGTGGTGGCGATGTGGGAGGCCGGAGGTTTAGGGGTTAATAATAACTTAATAGGTTTATTTAGTGGCGACAATGTGGGAGGCTGAAGGTTTATGGGTTAATAACTTTATTATAGTGGCGGCTATGTGGGAGGCCAGAGGTTTAGGGGTTAATAGATTTTATTAGTGTTGGTGATGTCGGGGAGCAGAGGAATAGGGGTTAATAACTTTATTACAGTGTTGGCGATGTCGGGGAGCGGCGGAATAGAGGTTAATAACTTTATTATAGTGTCAGAGATGTTGGGGAGCGGCAAAAAGGAAATTTATGCTTACCTGATAAATTTATTTCTTTTATGATATGCCGAGTCCACGGGTTTCATCCTTACTTGTGGGATTTATCCTCCTGCCTACAGGAAGTGGCAAAGAGCACCACAGCTGAGCTGTTACATAGCTCCTCCCCTAACTCCTCCCCCCAGTCATTCGACCGAAGGTATAGGAAGAGAAAGGAAAAGCTAAAAGGTGCAGAGGTGATTGAAGTTTTGAAAAAAATTAAAATAAATCCTGTCTTAAAATGACAGGGCGGGCCGTGGACTCGGCATATCGTAAAATAAATCAATTTATCAGGTAAACATAAATTTCCTTTTCTTTTACAAGATATGCTGAGTCTACGGGTTTCATCCTTACTTGTGGGATACCAATACCAAAGCTTTAGGACACGGATGAAAGGGAAGGACAAGGCAGGAACCTAAACGGAAGGCACCACTGCTTGAAGAATCTTTCTCCCAAAAATAGCCTCAGAAGAAGCAAAAGTATCAAATTTGTAAAATTTGGAAAAAGTATGAAGGGAGGACCAAGTCGCAGCCTTACAAATCTGTTCAACAGAAGCATCGTTTTTGAAAGCCCATGTGGAAGCCACAGCTCAAGTAGAATGAGCCGTAATTTTTTCAGGAGGCTGCTGTCCAGCAGTCTCATATGCCAGGCGGATGATGCTATTCAGCCAAAAAGAGAGAGAGGTAGCCGTAGCTTTTTGACCCTACGCTTTCCAGAATAAACAACAAAAAGAGAGGATGTTTGTCTGAAATCCTTGGTCGCTTGTAAGTAAAACTTCAAAGTACGGACCACATCCAAGTTATGTAATAGACGTTCCTTCTTAGAAGAAGGATTAGGACACAAGGAAGGAACAACAATTTCCTGATTAATATTCTTATTTGAAACAACCTTAGGAAGGAATCCAGGTTTAGTACGCAAAACCACCTTATCAGAATGGAATATAAGATATCACATTGTAAAGCAGAAAGCTCAGAAACTCTTCAAGCAGAAGAGATAGCAACTAAAAATAAAACCTTCCAAGATAACAGCTTAATATCTATGGAATGCATGGGTTCAAACGGAACCCCTTGAAGAACATTAAGAACTAACTTCAGACTCCATGGTGAAGCAACAGGTTTAAACACAGGCTTGATTCTGAATAAAGCCTGACAGAAAGACTGAACGTCTGGGACATCCGCCAGACGCTTGTGTAATAAAATTGACAAAGCAGAAATTTGTCCTTTTAAAGAATTAGCAGATAATCCCTTCTCCAATCCTTCTTGGAGAAAGGACAAGATCCTAGGAATCCTAATCTTACTCCATGAGTAACCCTTGGATTCACACCAATAAAGATATTTACGCCATATCTTATGGTAAATCTTTCTAGTGACAGGCTTGCAAGCCTGAATCAGAGTATCAATGACCAACTCAGAGAATCCCCGCTTAGATAAGATCAAGCGTTCAATCTCCAGGCAGTCAGCTGCAGAGAATTTAGATTTGGATGTTGGAATGGACCTTGAATGAGAAGGTCTTGTCTTAATGGCAGTTTCCACGGTGGCAGAGAGGACATGTCCACTAGATCCGCATACCAAGTCCTGCGTTGCCACGCAGGCGCTATTAGAATTACTGAAGCTCTCTCATGTTTGATTCTTGCATTCACACGAGGCAGGAGAGGAAATGGTGGAAACACATAAGCCAGGTTGAACGACCAAGGTACTGCTAGCGCATCTATCAGTACAGCCTGGGAATCCCTTGACCTGGACCCGTAGCGTGGAAGTTTGGCATTCTGTCGAGATGCCATCAGATCCAATTCCGGTGTGCCCCATTGATGAATCAACGATGCAAATACCTCCGGATGGAGTTCCCACTCCCCTGGATGAAAAGTCTGATGACTTAGAAAATCCGCCTCCCAGTTCTCTACTCCTGGGATATAGATTGCTGATAGATGGCAAGAGTGAATCTCTGCCCATCGGATTATCTTTGATACCTCTATCATCGCAAGAAAACTTCTTGTTAACCCCTGATGATTGATATATGCTACAGTCGTGACATTGTCCGACTGGAAACTTATGAACTTGGTCAGTGCCAACTGAGGCCACGCCTGAAGCGCATTGAATATAGCTCTCAGTTCCAGAATATTGATTGGCAACTGAGACTCCATCAGAGTCCAAGTTCCCTGAGCCTTCAGGGAATTCCATACTGCACCCCAGCCCAAGAGGCTGGTGTCCGTTGTCACTATTACCCATGATGGTCTACGGAAGCACATTCCCTGGGACAGATGATCCTGTAACAACCACCAAAGAAGAGAGTCTCTGGTCTCTTGATCCAGATTTATCTGAGGAGATAAATTCGCATAATCCCCATTAAACTGTCTGAGCATGCACAGTTGCAGTGGCCTGAGATGAAAGCGAGCAAACGGGATGATGTCAATTGCTGCTACCATTAATTCAATGACCTCCATACACTGCGCCACTGATGGCCGAGGAATGGACTGAAGAGCTCGGCAAGTATTTAGAATCTTTGATTTTTTGACCTCCGTCAGAAATATTTTCATGTCTACCGAGTCTATCAGAGTTCCCAAGAATGGAACTCTCGTTTGTGGAACAAGTGAACTCTTTTCTATATTCACTTTCCAACCGTGAGTTCTTAGAAATGACAACACAATGTCCGTGTGAGATCTGGTCAGATGATAAGTTGGCACCTGAACCAAAATATTGTCCAGATAGGGCACCACTGCTATTCCCCACGGCCTGAGAACTGCTAGAAGGGACCCTAGCACCTTTGTGAAGATTCTGGGAGCTGTGGCCATCCCGAAGGGAAGGGCCACGAACTGATAATGCTTGTCCAGAAACGCAAACCTTAGAAACTGATGATGATCCTTGTGGATAGGAATGTGAAGGTACGCATCCTTTAGGTCCACGGTGGTCATGTATTGACCCTCCTGGATCATTGGTAAGATTGTTCGTATAGTCTCCATCTTGAACGATGGGACCCTGAGAAATTTGTTTAGACACTTTAATCCAAAATAGGTCTGAAAGTTCCCTCTTTTTTGGGAACCACGAAAAGGTTTGAGTAAAACCCCTGTCCCTATTCCAGTTTTGGAACTGGACAAATTACTCCCATGTAATAGAGGTCTTTTACACAGAGTAAGAACGCCTCTCTTTTTGTCTGGTCTACAGACAAACGTGAAAGATGAAATCTCCCTCTTGGGGGAAAATTTTTGAATTTCAGTTGATACCCCTGGGTCACAATTTCTAATGCCCATGGATCCTGCACATCCCTTGCCCAAGCCTGAGCAAAGAGAGAAAGTCGGCCCCCTACTAGATCCGGTCCCGGATCGGGGGCTGCCCCTTCATGCTGTCTTCGTAGCAGCAGCAGGCTTTTTGGCTTGTTTACCCTTATTCCAGTTCTGATTTGGTCTCCAGACAGACTTGGATTGAGCAAAATTTCCTTCCTGCTTATTGGTGGAAGGGGAAGCAGAGGCTACTCCTCTGAAATTTCAAAAGGAACGAAAATTATTTTTTTTACCCTTCATCCTAGAGGTATGTCTTGAGGTAGGGCGTGGCCTTTACCTCCAGTAATGTCAGCAATGATTTCCTTCAATTCAGGGCCGAACAGGGTCTTACCCTTGAAAGGAATAGTTAACAGTTTAGACTTTGATGATACATCAGCAGACCACAATTTAAACCATAGCGGTCTGCGCACCAATATGGCAAAGCCTGCATTTTTTGCTGCTAATTTAGTAATCTGAAAAACAGCATCTGTGATAAAAGAATTAGCTAGTTTGAGAGCTTTAATTCTGTCCAAAATGTTGTCTAGGGGCGTCTCTACTTTCAGAGACTCCTCAAGGGCGTCAAACCAGAAAGCCGCCGCCGTAGTTACTGGAACAATGCAGGCAGCAGGTTGTAACAAGAAACCCTGGTGAATAAATAATTTCTTTAAAGACCCTCTATTTTTTTATCCATAGGGTCTTTGAAAGCACAACTGTCTTCAATAGGTATAGTTGTACGCTTAGCTAGAGTAGATATTGCTCCCTCCACCTTAGGGACCGTTTGCCAAGAGTCCTTAATGGAGTCTGATATGGGAAACATTTTCTTAAAATTAGGAGGGGAGAGAATGTTATACCTGGTCTATCCCATTCCTTTCTAACAATTTCCGAAATTCTTTTGGGAACCGGAAAAACATCAGTGTAGGCAGGAACTTCTAGATATTTATCCATCTTACGCAATTTTTCTGGAGGAATTGTAAAAGGTTCACAATTATCCAGAGTCGCTAGGACCTCCCTGAGTAACAGGCGAAGGTGTTCAAGTTTAAATTTAAAGGACGCTAAGTCCGTATCTGTCTGAGGTAACATATTCCCTGAATCTGAAATTTCTCCCTCAGACAATAATTCCCTAACCCCCAATTCAGAGCATTGTGAGGGTACATCGGAAATGGCTACTAAAGCATCAGAGGGTTCAGTATTTACGTTAATACCTGGCCTACTGCGTTTACCCTGCAAACCTGGCAGTTTAGATAATACCTCAGTGAGAGTAGTTGACATAACTGCAGCCATATCTTGCAAAGTAAAAGAATTAGACGCACTAGATGTACTAGGTGTCACTTGTGTGGGTGTTAAAGGTTGGGACACTTGAGGAAAATTACATGGCATATCCTGATTCTCTTCAGACTGAGAATCATCCTTAGACATACTTTCATTTCCTAAAATATATTCCTTACAGTGTAAGGCTCTATCAGTACAAGAGGTACACAATGTAAGAGGGGGTTCCACAATGGCTTCTAAACACATAGAGCAATGAGTTTCCTCAATGTCAGACATGTTAAACAAATTAGTAATAACCACAACAGTTGGTGAATACTTTATTTATTGAAAAAAAATTAATTTAGTAAAAAACGGTACTGCGCCTTTAAGAAATAAAAGCGCACAATTTTTTCCAAACACACTAAGAAGTCTATAAATGTTCAAAAAAACTATGAATATAAATGCAGAGTTGCCAAAAATTATTGCATGCCAAAAGCAATAGCAGAATTTTACACTTTAGAGGAACATTTAAGCAAAAAATTACACTTTGCTAAATAAGGAGCCCTGCACCTCGCCACAGCTCTGCTGTGGCGCCTACCTGCCCCAGAACACTGCCAAATGAATCAACACCAATCTGGATAGTATAGAACACAGATAGGGCCCAACCGGAGCAAATGTCTGCTGTCTCCTTCAGTGTAAACTGCGCATCTGAGGCGCGAAAATAGGGCCCGCCCACAATGGACGTCGCACTGAAATTTAAACTACCTCATGTAAAACGGTTTTAAACTGCCATGTGGTCCCCAAAACACAATAAAAAGCCATACTTTTGTTTAGATATATAATAAAAAATTAGTAATATATCCCAGAGTCTTAATTATATGTTGCCTTTGAGTTGCATACATATTAGAAAACAAACACCCAGGAGTACAGTAACACCCTTTTGCATATAGGACTACTTCTTACCCTGTTCCCACTATGAGGAACCCAATCAGCCAGTGTTGATATATTAAATCTCCTCAGAAGTAAAAAGGCTGAAACATACCTCAAATGCTGCTTGCTGCATGAGACTGTTCTCCACACTGAAGAATTTTCCCATATTACCTTCAGATCTGTGGGAACCATAATTAATCTTAGTAACTGCTGCTAAAATCATCAAATTCAGGGGGAAATCTTCTTCCATATCCCCCCTGAGCCAAATAGTACTCACCGGTACCATTTAAAATAAAAAACATCTTGACTGAAGAAAATAAAACTATCATTTTATCACCGCTATCACTTTACCCTTCCTATTACTAGCATAGGCAAAGAGAATGACTGGGGGGAGGAGTTAGGAGAGGAGCTATGTAACAGCTCTGCTGTGGTGCTCTTTGCCACTTCCTGTAGGCAGGAGGATAAATCCCACAAGTAAGGATGAAACCCGTGGACTCGGCATATCTTGTAAAAGAAATAGGGGTTAATAACTTTTATTAGTGGCGGGAGAAGCAGATTAGGGGGTTAATAACTTTATTTAAGTGTCGGCGATCTCGGGGGCCACAGATTAGCGGTATTTAGACTAGGGGTTTATGTTAAGCTGTTAGGTTTAAACTTAACTTTTTTCCCCATAGACATCAATGGGGTTGCGTTACGGAGATTTTTCATTCCGCACTTCAGGTTTTTTTCTAACACTCTCTCCCCATTGATGTCTTTGGGGAAAAGCGTGTACTAGCACGTCAAAGCAGCCCTTGGATTTTGTGCGGTATGGAGCTTAACGCCACCATATCGCACGCGCAATGAGGCTTTTTAGTAACTCGTAATGGCAGCCCTATGAAGAGTGAAATATTGCAACTTTTTTGGCTCTAGTTTCGCACCTGTTTAGCGCAAAACTCGTAATCTAGGTGAATGTTCTGTAAGAGTAAATATTTTAGCACAATATAATTTTTTTTTTCGATTTATTTATTTTTTTAATTTTAAAGAGATCAAGAGTAGAGGTATGTTTTCTGTGGAGTCATCTGTTCCAGTTTGTATAATTGATCAGGTGGGACTATGTGACCGAGGTGTTATTTTACAAGGTGGCACATAGGGAGAGCATATTCTGCATAAAAATTTTTTTTAAGAGTAATTACTCTCAGATAGGGTCCATCAGCTGGGAATCATCATGCTCTTGTGTGAAATTGTGCTGAACTTTAATCTATTGACTGCTGACTATAAATGGTTTCAGACTATAGAGTATAGAGAGTTAAGGAAGGGGCATCGTTTCAGTCTTTTACCTACCCAGCACATTATCTTGAGCTGGCACTAGATAAAATTGAGGGCACTCAAAAATAAAGAAGAACAAGGCGGAGAAATTGGAATTTCTAGTTTCAAAACTCAAATGTTAGTCCCAAGAAGAGAATAGTCTAGAAGTCTAGATAAAAAGCTTTTTATGGTATCAGGATAAGCAATTATATTTTTCAGGATTAATTAATAATTTTATTATATAATCACTGACTTTATATTTGTATCAACTTATAATTGGCTACTGCTACTTTTTCACTAAGCTTATGTATTTATGAGCGCTGTTGAGAGGTTTACTTTAAAAACTAACACTAACAACAAATATTCCAATGGCTGTAATCTAGTGTAAATGTTTGCAAGTGTATAAATCTTATATCTATTGTTTATGTGAAAATATTTTTACAGCCACAACATCAGAAAGGGTTTATTGAAGGAACCATTTAGATATTGCTACATGAAATATGGCTTAAAGTTTGTAATAAAGGTTTTCAGGTAATGTAAAGCAAAGTATTGCAATAAACTGAAAATGTCAACTGCAACATACTGAAGGGGCGATTTATCAAAGTCTGGCAGACATGATACGCTGTAGCATATCATGTCCGCCAGACATCGCTGAATACGCTGTTGGCATTTAACATTGCACAAGCAAGTGAACTGCTTGTGCAATGCCACCCCCTGCAGATTGTCCGCCAGCAGGGGGTGTCAATTATCCCGATCGTATAGGATCAGGCGGATTGATGTCCACAGCCTCAGAGGCAGCAGACCAGTTAAGGAGCAGTGGTTTCAAAGGGACATTAAACACTTTGAGATGGTAATATAAAATGATAAACTGTATATATAAAAAAAGCTCTGCAGTATACTTTCATTATTTATTTTGTCCCCTTTTCTTGTAATTCTATGCTGAAATTGTGTGCTTTCAGTTCCTGTTAGAAATAGAATTGCAGAACACTGTTCTATTCTTCACAGCCATTGGCTGCACACTTAAAACTGTCTCTAATTGGCCACAGCAGAGAAGGTAACATGTTACAACATTGCAGCTCCCATTATTTTATAGACAGTAAATCTTTGCACTTAGTTTGTCAATATTTAAACAACTGAGCAAATGAAACTTTAAAAAATACCTGTACATTTTATTTTCAGACTAATCTTTTCTTTGACTTCATCATTCTATCTAGCATTTATTTAGTGTTTAATGTCCCTTTAAGACCGCTGCTTCATAACTGCTGTTTCCCGGCGGCACAGAATGAGGGGCATCAGGGGTAATTCGACCCTGTATAAATCGGCCTCTACGTATGTATTTTAAATTAATGTATTACAAAGAGAAAAAAAAATCAACTTAGAAGTTACAGTATATCTACTGGTTACCATGACTGAAATGCCTTTAAATAATTTTTTGCTGACAAAAAATTAATAATAATTTGAATGCACAAAGAATAACTAATTTTATTTTTTAATTAATTAATTATCCAAAATTTTTTTGTGCTTTGAAAGCTCTTTAAATGATGTATAAAATAGTAAAATAATAATAATAATAATAATATTAATAGTATTCATCATAATAAAAGAAAAACAGAGAATGTTAGGTTGACTTTTAAGCATACCAATTTATTATTTAATTGCACAAGGTTTTACACACAACAAATATTTATTGTGTTATGTCTTTGGTAGAAACAGTCAAGATCAAGCCAGACTATCTTTTAACCCTTGGTTTAAGAAAAAACATTGACTAAATCATAGGCAATTAGTTTCATACAAATTTTAGTGAATGGATTTCTGGGCCAAATTCTAAAAAAAACTCTGTTCTATTGTGTTCTAACTGCCCCCCCCCCCCTTGCCTAGTTTAAAAGATTCTCTAAACATGCTACCATCCTTTCCCCCAACACACCCGCATTCATGTCATTCAGGTGCAATCCATCCTTACTGTACAAATTGTAACCAAGTGAAAGTCAGCCCAGTGCTCTAAAAATTCAAACCCCTCATTTTTACACCATGTTTTAACCATGAATTAACAGACCCTAGCTCCTTCTGCCTTACTGACACCTAGAGTACGAGTTTTGTGTTACGTTTTTATTGCTGAAAAAATGAGTTTTGTCGGTATAGCTATACCGCAAGCATTTTAGCCTGTAATGCAACGTCAATACCACACTCAAAAAAATGACGTTTTTGCGTGGGAGTTCTATAGCGCTGGTATTACAAGTTGTGTGGTAAGGCTAAAATGCTTGCGTTATAGCCTATACTGACACGATCCATTCCGCTATCTGAAAGCAGTAGTTATGAGTTTTGCTCCACAAAAATGTTTCACAAAACTAGTGTTACAAAGTACACTAACACCCATAAACTACCTATTAACCCTTAAACCGAGGCCATCCCGCATCACAAACACTATTTAAAACTTATTAACCCCTAATCTGCCGCCCGCCCACATCCACGCCACTATAATAACGTTATTAACCCCTATTCCACCGCTCCCCGACACCGCTGCCACTAACTAAACCTATTAATCCCCAAACTGCCAGCCCCCCACATCGCCACTACTAAATAAATCGATTAACCCCTAAACCGCCAGCCTCCCACATTGCCACTAATAAATTAAACTATTAACCCCTAAACCTATCACCCCCTAACTTTAAATTACAATTATGATATCCCTATCTTAAAATAAATATAAACTTACCTGTGAAATTAAAAAAAAATAAGTTTAAACTAACAATTAACCTAACATAACTATTATACAAAAATAAAATAACTACCAATTAAAAAACTAAATTACACATTATAAAAAACCTAACACTACTAAAAAAAATTAAGAGTAAAATTACAAAAAATAAAAAATACTAAATTTAAAAAAATAACAAACATTAAATTACGAAAAATAACAAACAAAATTATCAAAAGTAAAAACAATTACATCTCATCTAATATCCCGATAAAAATAAAAAAGCCCCCCCAAAATAAAAAAAACCCTAGCCTACAATAAACTAACAATAGCCCTTAACAGGGCCTTTTGTAGGGCATTGCCCTAAAGAAATCAGCTCTTTTACCTGTAAAAAAATACAAAGACCCCGGACATTAAAACCCACCACCCAACCAACCCTCCAAAATAAAAGACCTAACTCTAACAAAAACCTAAGCTACCCATTGCCCTGAAAAAGGCATTTGTATGGGCATTGCCCTTCAAAGGGCATTCAGCTCTTTAACATTGCCCTGAAAAGGGCATTCAGCTCTTTGACATAAAGCCCAAACCCTAAATTAAAAAAAAAAAAACACCCAAAAAGATTTTAAAAAAAAACCCCTAACACTAACCCCCGAAGATCCACTCACAGTTTCTGAAGTCCGGACATCCAGGTGGCGAGAAGTCTTCATCCAGGTGGTGAGGTCTTCATCCATCCAGGCGGCATCTTCTATCTTCATCCAGGAGGTGTCTTCTATCTTCATCCCGGCATCCCTCCTAAATAAAGTATACCCCTCTAAGTTAACTGCCCAGTCATGTGAAGCATCTCACCAAGTTTCAGTTATACTGATAACATCATAGTCCTCTTCTGCAACTAAGATCTCCAGCTCCCCCATTTTACCTGTAATGCTTCTTGCATTTGTTCTCATACATTTAATTTTCATGTGATTTCTGCTGCTACTTGGTGTGCTTCCCTCCATACTTTCTAATGTGACATTTCTTCAGTCATCCCTTCCTTGAAATATTATAGGAGTGACATATTCACAGACTGATCTCTCTGTTCTATTGTGTTCTAACTGACCCCCCCCCCCTTTGCCTAGTTTAAAAGATTCTCTAAACATGTTACCATCCTTTCCCCCAACACACCTGCATCCATATCATTCAGGTGCAATCCATCTTTACTGTACAAATTGTACCCAAGTGAAAAATCAGCCCAGTGCTCTAAAAAGTCAAACCCCACATTTTTACACCATGTTTTAACCATGAATTAACAGACCCTAGCTCCTTCTGCCTTACTGACACCTAGACTATGAGTTTTGCGTTATGGTTTTATTGCTGAAAAAATGAGTTTTGTCGGTATAGCTATAACGCAAGCATTTTATCCTGTAATGCAACGTCAATACCACACTAAAAAAAATGACGTTTTTGCATGGGATTTCCATAGCGCTGGTATTACAAGTTGTGTGGTGACGCTAAAATGCTTGTGTTATAGCCTATACCAACACAATCCATTCCACTATCCACTATCCACAATCCATTCCACTATCTGAAAGCAGTAGTTATGAGTTTTGCTCCACAAAAATGTTTCACAAAACTAAAGTACACTAACACCCATAAACTACCTATTAACCCTTAAACCGAGGCCATCCCACATCACAAACACTATTTAAAACTTATTAATCCCTAATCTGCCGCCCGCCCGCCCACATACATGCCACTATAATAAAGTTATTAACCTCTATTCCGCCGCTCCCCGACACCGCCGCCACTAACTAAACCTATTAATCCCTAAACCGCCAGCCCCCCACATTGCCACTACTAAATAAACCGACTAACCCCTAAATCGCCAGCCTCCTACATTGCCACTAATAAATTAAACTATTAACCCCTAAACCTATAACCCCCTAACTTTAAATTAAAATTATGATATCTATCTTAAATTAAATATAAACTTACCTGTGAAATTAAAAAACCTAAGTTTGAACTAACAATTAACCTAACATAACTATTATACAAAAATAAAATAACTACCAATTAAAAAAACTAAATTACACATTGTAAAAAACCTAACACTACTAAAGAAAATTAAGAGTAAAATTACAAAAAAAAAAAAAATACTAAATTACAAAAAATAAGCCCCCCCCAAAATAAAAAAAAAAACCTAGCCTACAATAAACTACCAATAGCCCTTAACAGGGCCTTTTGTAGGGCATTGCCCTAAAGAAATCAGCTCTTTTACATGTAAAAAATACAAATACCCCAACAGTAAAACCCACCACCCAACCAACCCCCCAAAATAAAAAACCTAACTCTAACAAAAACCTAAGCTACCCATTGCTCTGAAAAAGGCATTTGCATGGGCATTGCCCTTCAAAGGGCATTCAGCTCTTTTACATTGCCCTGAAAAAGGCATTCAGCTCTTTGACATAAATCCCAAACCTTAATCTAAAAAAAACCACCCAAAAATATTTTTAAAAAACCTAACACTAACCCCCGAAGATCCACTCACAGTTTCTGAAGTCCGGACATCCAGGCGGCGAGAAGTCTTCATCCAGGTGGTGAGGTCTTCATCCATCCAAGCGGTGTCTTCTATCTTCATCCCGGCGTCGTCTTGTATCTACTTTTTTATTTTTATAGGGTTATTAGATTAGGTATAATTGTTTTTATTTTGGATAATTTTGTTTGTTATTTTTTGTAATTTAGTATTTTTTTTTATATATATATACTTTTAGACTTACATTTTTTTTAGTAGTGTTAGTTTTTTTTTTTTTAATGTGTAGTTATTTTAATTTTAGTATAATAGTTATGTTAGGTTAATTGTTAGTTTAAACTTAAAGTATTTTTAATTTTACAGGTAAGTTTTTATTTAGTTTAAGATAGGCATATTGTAATTTTAATTTAAAGTTAAAGGGGTTGTTAGGTTTAGGGGTTAATAGTTTAATTTTGTTTTTTGCGATGTGGGGGGCTGGCGGTTTAGGGATTAATAGATTTATTTAGTGGTGGTGATGTGGGAGGCCAGAGGTTTAGGGGTTAATAATTTTATTTAGTGGCGGCAATGTCGGGGAGCGGCAAAATAGGTGTTAATAGCTTTATTATAGTGACGGCGATGTTGGGGTGCGGGGAATAGGGGTTAATAGCTTTGTTATAGTGGCAGCGATGTCGGGGAGCAATGGAATAGGGGTTATTAACTTTATTTCGGTGTCTGCGATGTCGGGGGTGGCGGATTAGGGGTGTTTAGACTTGGGGTTTATATCAGGGTGTTAGTACACGTAACTTTTTTCCCCAATAGACATCAATGGGGTTGTGTTACAGTTCTTTTTATTCCGTGCTTCAGGTGTTAGTTTTTTTTCGCAAACACTCTCTCCCCATTGATGTCTATGGGGAAAGCTTGCAGGAACACATATTCTCAGCCCTTGGATTTTGTGCGGTATGGAGCTTATCGCCACCATATAGCAAGCAGAAGGCGGCTTTTCAGAAACTTGTAATGGCAGCGCTATGGAGGGTGAAGTAACGCAACTTTTGTTGCTATTCGTTTCACACCCTCTATAGCGCAAAACTCGTTATCTAGGCGTGAGTTAGCACATGGCACTGGTAATATCTCCAAAAATATTACTTTGGTGGTCCTTGCTTTAAGCTTACTACCTAACTCTCTGAAGTAATTTTTTAGGACTCTCCATCTGCCGCTGATTCCTTCATTAGTACCAATATGTACCATGACTGCAGGATCAGACCCACATCCCTCTAACAATCTATCAATACACTCCACAATATGCCTAACATAAGCCCCTGGAAGACAGCAAACTGTTCTATTTAAAGGGTCTGGATGAAAAATCACCCTATCAACCATCCTAAAAATAGAGTCTCCTACCACCAACATCTGCCTCAGGCCCTGACTTGTATGTTCCTCATCCATGATTGAAGGACTGTTAACTATAGTATGCCCCTCTACCATGTCTTAAGGACTGCCCACTGTTCACTATACTAGGCCAAACAGCCCTCTCTGACACTGCCACCCCTTAACTGATATCCCCAACATCTTCACTGAATCTGGCAAAACCTGTTGTGGTGTATCAGCTCAGAACTGGCCTGTCTCTTCCGTTTACCTTTGCTTAGACCTCTAACTGTGACCCAGCTACATTCTGGAGTCTCCTCATCTGAATCCTTCCAATTCCCACTGCTAGAACCATTAACAACCAGCTCATTCCAATTAATTTCCCTTTTAAGTGTCTGAATTTCTTGCGGTGTTGCAATTCGTTCCTCCAGAACTCCAATACAAGTTTCTAAAGAGACAATATGCTCACATTTGCCATAGATATATAATCCCTGAACTGGCTGCTCCAGTGATGCAAACATGTCCTAAGCTGTACACTGAATGATATTCACATACATATTACTAAAATATTTAACTTAAAAATATAAAATAATTATATTTCCTCTTGGTTACTCCAAATCCTTGTTTTCCTAACTACCTTGTTTAGCTAACTGCTTACTTAAACAGACAATCTTACTTTAACAGATAATCAAGGCAACAGACCATCTCATCTGGTATGATCTTGTTTAGCTTTTCCCGAAATGTTTCAGCAGCATCAATGTCAGAGCTTGCAGCTTCCCCACTTTACATGCACATTATGTAGGCCAAACCTGAGTTTTAAATGCTGAAACCAACACAAAGGAGGAAGAAGCAATTAGCGCCTAGGACTATATACCTGCTTCACTATAAAGAAGACCCCCTAATAGATCTGGTTAGATATACAATGGTGGATATATAGGAGCGCCAAAGGCTAAGGTATAATACAGGTGCCGATACTCTATAAATAACAGATGATGTCTTAGATAGTAAAAACAATTTATTACAATACTTGCCATTAAAATTGGGTTAAAAATACAACATCTAATATAAAAATGTCCATAAA